>NC_142745.1:6460000-6695000 GCF_051943395.1 Hippocampus bargibanti
ATATAACGAGACTTTACTGTATATATATATATATATATATATATATATATATATATATATATATATATATATATATATATATATATATATATTTAATGACAGCTGTACACATGATACAAAAAAAAACCATCTGGCACTTCATAGGGTGAAGCAGGGAAGCCTGGTATACCTGGAAGAGATGGAGTGCCTGGGAAAGATGGATTACCTGGATTGCCAGGGAAGCAGGTTTGTGTGTGTGTGTGTGTGTTTGTGTGTGTGTGTGTGTGTGTGTGTGTGTGTGTGTGTGTGTGTGTGTGTGTGTGTGTGTGTGTGTGTGTGTGTGTGTGTGTGTGTGTGTGTGTGTGTGTGTGTGGCACTATGCATGTGTGTTTGTGCCATTTCTGTAACTTTCACTCAACTATTTCTCCTCTTCACAGGGCATTGTTGGCCCTCCAGGTCAGCCAGGCTTCAAGGGAGAGCAGGGAGACAGTGGTCCCCCAGGGAAGGTGAGAGTATGTTGCAGCGGTTTTTGCTGTTAGGTGATATTGGGCAAGATCCAAGCGGCATGATGATTTACCACCCCAAGTCACAAAATGGCACCTCTGCGGTCCTATTATTAGGATCCTGCGGAGATCGTTTTGATTTGATGCACAGCACTTCATGGCCTTCCTTCAGGGGGCCATTGGCCTGGCTGCTACTGCTGTTTGTCCAAATTGATGATGATGATGATGATGATGAGTCAACCTTCTATGTTTTGTAAAAGTTCTTGAGTTGGCCCGGAGCCCAGCAGTTCGCTGTGCTGTGCACAAAATACCGGCCTTGACATTAAGTTTTCAAATGATCTGGCCTCGTTCGGTGTATTAATGCTATTGCATATTGATGCGCGTGACAGTTTGACTTCAGTTGGACTGACACATGATTATTTCACTACTTGTGAGACTGGACTTTCTTGTTTTTTTCGTTATTGCATGACAAAACTTACATAAAATACAAAATTTTTTTTGTGTTATATTATAATAGGATTCAAACTATTAGTTTTAGCTTTTATGTGGTCCAACCAGTATTTTTATTTTTTTTTGCATTTGGTTGTACTAGAGATCCTGTTTGTAGTCATCATTACTTTGTAGCACCTATGGCCGGTTTATTACTTCACGCCGCTTCGTGAGCCAAAGTCACATGCTCCCAAAATCAAATTACACCCGAGAACTGTGACCACAATCAAATTACTGTCCAAGTGATGTGTTACCTCTATAAACGGCAGTCGGCTGTGTTTTTCCTTCCACCCAGAATTAAGCACGATCTGCTCCATGCCGTTGCCCTCCAACAGGGCACCGGTTAGGAGTGGAGAAATAACATTTTTGAACTGACATGCAGCAGAATATCTCCTTTCATATCAGCAAGCTGTAATATCTGCATATGTCAAATGAAATTGTATAATTATTCTGTAGCTTCGGAGCCCAAAGAATTCCCACTAGTGTTCTGTATTGTGCATTCAGCGCTGTGCTTTTAGTAATAATAATAATAATAATAATAATAATTTTTTAAAACACATTTCATTTGTAAGTGCCTTTCAAAACTCAAGGTCACTTTACAGTCACATAAGTTTGTCTGTGGGTGAGCAGCGGCAGCCACACGTGCCAGAGTTCATTCAACCCCAAAGTAACTCAAATAGATCGAAGGCTAGGTAGTTAATACCTAGCTAGCTAGATAGCCAGCTTGCCATATAGCAAATAGAGAGCTAACTATAGCTAGCGAGCTAGCTATATATCAGATAGATAGATAGATAGATAGATAGATAGATAGATAGATAGATAGCAAGAGGCCAAATTAAGCTCATCTGTAAAAGGTTTTCATTTAGAAATTTCACCCAAAAAACTGACTATCCTCTAACCTTTTCTGAGTAATGTAAAGTCAGACTTCATGATGGCGATATTTAGTTTTGTTTGTGATTCATCATCGCTGCAGCCAAAAAAAACAGATGAGCCATGAATGTGCAGTTCAGCTTCAACCATGAATCACTCCCTGGACAATTTGACCAGCCACTAATGAGAATTTCTAGATGGCCGAGGGAAAGAAAGTTGGCCAGTGTCACAAGTAGCCACGCATTGTTTTTGCCAAAACACAATTCTTAGCTTGGTAGACACACAAACAACACATGTGGTGGCTCGGAATGTCTTTGTCCTGACAAATAAGATGTAAATCTCTCGCTCCCACCTGTCCTGCTGTTGTCGTGTGTTCCATGCTTCGGTTTTCATTTAACCTGCAAAGCACATGACACATCACCTTCACTCTGCCACAATTCTTCACACTGTTACACCTCTGAAATTGAAAGCTGACTCTGGAGAATGGTGACCAGTTTTTTAACATACTGCATTTACTGTAAATGGCTGCTGACATCTTTTTTTCGGGGGTGGGGGTGGCATTGACTTGTTCTAATTCTGTCATAGGATGTCAACATTAAACTCAAAAGTAAGAATGACAGTTCAGAAACATTGATAGATGGAACATATGCAGGAATATACTTAGGCATTCTTGTACAGTATTTATAAAAATTAATCAAACTGAAATACGAACTCCACCTGGGCATTTTTCCATGAACCTAATTTTCCTTTGGATGAGAAAGTGTTAGCTGCTTGCATCTGGTTGTAAAATGACTCATACTAAAGTACTACATAGTCATCATTTTCTGAAAAGGCTGAAGTAATTGATTCCCCTCTGCCTAAGCCACAAGCCATCAAAAACATCAGAGCATCGCCACACACACACTCACACACACGCAAACACACACCAGCCATTTTGAGAGCATACTTTGTGATGCATGCAGAGGCATATCATTGATGTTGATTGACAACTCCAAGCCTTCAGTCTGAAATTGGGTGCTTGGTTGCTAAAACGTTTGTCTAGTATCTATTTCCACCCCTGAGTACAATGCAAATTTCTACGTGATGTAATTGTTTTGCGTTTCCATTGTCACAAGGTCGCCGTGTTTTCCTTATCACATTTCGGCACCCCTTTCTTTAAGTTGCCTCTCTGTGGTACTCTGTGGTAGGTTGCAATTTGTTTAACAGAGGCGGGTGAGACTGGCGTTGGTCATTTTGTGAGATGAGCATGCAATCGCCGCTCTTCATTGTCTTTCGTGGTCCTCATAAAATGATACTCTGGGTTGGCCTTGAGTTTAACACATCTCCCCTAGCTACAAAACCAGACACTTACCAGCCAAAGTATTAGAAACACAAGCTCACCTGATCTTGGTTTTATTCCCTGGTGCTTTCTACTATCTATGTGACTGCTTTATTACCTGTATATGATAGCTGTCCATGTTAAGCGCTTTGTTACAGCTTCAGCTGTTGTTAAAGCGCTATATAAATCAATATATATTGTATTGTACTATCCCAAATGTTAAATTATCTATTCCCAAACGATAGAAACACATCAAAACCCAATCACATAAATTAATATTGTGAAACGATTCAGGACAAGATCTATAAAGCCCTTTGGATGTCGAAGTACCTTATTAAGATTCAGGTGAGTGAATGTAAATTGTCAGGTGGTCGTTTATATTCCAGTTTAATGTAGTATCAGACGTTCCCCTTGTTTGTGCTGACGACGTGACCCGTGACGAGTGTGTTGAGTGGCCTCCTCACAGATGAGCGCCTCGGGCTCAGCACCTTGGACAGAGCCACCGTAACGTTGTCAGGCAGTTCAACAGTTTGATAAATTACCTGCGACACCCATTTCACCGCCGTGGACCCTCCATTTCATTTCCCCAAACACACCAGAGATATTTAGAGAGCATATAGCCGGGAGGGTTTGGTCCACACTTGGGTTTTGCTACTTATTTTTCTGTTTTTTTGTTCCATGTGAAAAAGCTTTACTATGATATTCAGCAAATGTGAATTTCCATGATCATGAATTAGCAATGGCGTGTGATTCTTAAAAGTGAGTCATCAAAATGTTCAAAGAACCTCTCATAGCTGTTTAGAAAAAGCCGGTATTAATTAAAACAAAAGGCATCACAATGCAATTCTCAGGTAATAATTGCCATATTATTTCACTTTTTTATTTCCTCTCCCAGGCTACAGCAGGATCCCCTGGCGTCAAAGGAGAAAAGGTGAGTCGCTTCTGCAAGCTTGGCATGAACTGTATTTAAACGTAAAAGTGTCTATTGATCTGGTAAACATTCAATCACAGAATTAGATTGCCGAAATGTTACTCTAAATTGTAATTTAGGGTCTTCCGGGGCAGACGCTGCCAGGAATACCCGGAGAGCGAGGTCTACCTGGTGAAAAGGTGAGCATGTGCACACCATCATTGCCAGATACTGAGGACACTCTGAACAAATGTCCTTTTCTAAACTGGTCACTTGTGTTAATCAGGGTGGTCGGGGAGACCGAGGCCTCGCTGGCATCAGAGGCGAACATGTGAGTGGCATCACGTGCAGGGTATGTTGCAATTGACATTGTTCACTGGCATATTTTATTATCATCAGGGCGAGGTTGGTGAAGCAGGTCAGCCGGGAGAAAATGTGAGTATCCTTTGTCCTTCTAGTTGCCTCTCGTGTTTGTTTTTGTTTCTCATAAGAGTGACCTGGCTTGTGAGTTTTTCAAGAAATGAATGTCACTTGCTGATTGATGGCAGTGAACCCATCTCACTTCCTGACATGCAACACTTTAGCTAAATGTGTTTTTTTTTCAGTAAGTTGAAGTTTGCTGTCCAACTAACCATAAAACAAGCAGATTTACATATTGTGTGTTTAAAACGGCCACATTAATTAACCCAAATAGTCTGCTAGCTTAATGCGAACACATAATGGGAAATATCTTTAATGGGCTAACATCGGCGTTGCGGTTTCAAGCAACATACAGTATAGTTGAACCCAAACTTAAGACGACCAAAAGTATAACAGCAATCATAAACATACATTATTTATCCTCTGGGAAGAATGACTACTATTGCAGTGGCTTGCTGGGTCGTCATCTGTCTACATTATGGTGCCCCCAGGTGGCCAGCGCAAAGATACAACAAGAAGCTGGACATTGTCTATTGACATTTAATGTATATGTTTCCGGTGTATAAGGTGCACCCAAGGGCCTTGATTTTCTTCAAAAGATGACCCTGCGCCTTATACTCAAGTACGCCTTATATGTGAAGTAATGTTGAACCAAAACAGGCCTCGCAACTACTGTCACCAGCCACCGACTCCATTTCCTCCTATAGAAGAAGTACTGCAACCTCTCCTGTAGCTTATATTTAGAAAACCTATATGTATTTATATACTATATTTGGAAAACTTGTTTTCATTCATTGAAGGTGCACCTTATACTACGGTGCACCATATACAGTGTATGGAAAAAGTTAGAAAATACACCATTCATTGGGGATGCGCTTTATACTCCGGTGCACCTTATACACCGGAAAATATGGTATGTTACTACTGATTGTTTTAAGTATAACAAGTTTTTCCCTCCCTTGGAACAATTTAAACTTAAATTTAAGACATTTTATTACGCTCCAAAATAATACCCCTGTCTTTCCATTAAAGCATGATTTATTATGCTTAATATTATTCCAGAATAAAAAAATATACAGTACTGTATGTTTTTTTTTTGGTATATGCAACCTTTCTGTAATTTATTTTCCTAAATATTTGAGGCTGGTATTCACGTTGACATATTCTACTTTGCTTGTCCCTCAGGGGAAACAAGGTCCTCCTGGACCAAAAGGAGATAAGGTGTGCTTCATTTCTTTTCCTTCAAATTTACATATCCTGTGATTGGAAGTAGTGACACATGTTTATTTATGCTGTAGGGGGAAAGGGGCATAGGAATGTTAGGTCCTGCAGGTAACGTTGGACCACAAGGCTTAAAAGTGAGTAAACGCATGTCACAATATTGCCTCTATTGGTTTAAGTAGTAACTCGCAACACTGCCAATGTATGTGAACAACAAGGGAGATTCAGGTGTTCCTGGTCCAGTGGGTCCTCCAGGGCTGCAGGGGAAGTCCGGCGATCGTGGACCTCCTGGGCTGAGAGGAGAAAATGGCGATTCTGGACCACCTGGGCCACCTGGAGAGAGGGTTAGTGGAGTATTTATTATTTTTTTTGTTAATATATTTGGTATTGCTTTGAAATAGCAACTTGTCATTTTAAGGGTCTTCAAGGATTTCCGGGACGGGTGGGAAATGCCGGACCTCTTGGTCCAGTTGGGCCTCCAGGGCAAGCTGTGAGTTCTGATCTTATTTTAAATTAACTTAATAGGAAAAAAAACAAAAGCTAAGCCTAAACATTTTTTCCAGGGTACTGCTGGTATCAACGGGATCAAAGGAGACAAGGTAGCAATGATCCAACACACTGTTTTAACTATATAATATAGTAGTGGGATCTTTTAGAACATGCATTTTATTTATTTGATCAGGGTGAAACTGGACTTGGTTTGACGGGTCCAAGAGGTGAGAGAGGAGACGCAGGAACCAGAGTAAGACCTCGGCTATCCAAATAGAATATACACCTACACCTACAATATGTACACCTACAATATGTGCCTGTGTGTTCACATTTTTTTTTGGCTATGTTTTAGGGAGAAGAGGGACGCCCGGGTTTGGATGGCGAGAGAGGGCTTGCTGTGAGTACACCAACTGTCTCTTTTTTTGGCAATCGTGAGAATTGCTGCAGTAACTTTAGTGGTCACTTTAATACAGGATTAAAGTCTAGGGAAATCTGCAGAATTAAAAGGGCACTGGACCAATTGCAATGGAAATTTGAATTAGTGCTTTAAAAATAACAGTTGATTTGCATAGTGTACAAGCATCAGGGAAAACAATGCATGATGAAATAGTGCAATATTGCTAATCCAAACAGAGCAGCCCAACCAGTGCTTCCCATCATTTGACAAGTTGACGCAAACGTCACTACGTCTACATGAATTTTGTACGGATCTTGATTTATTATTTTTATTCTCATTATATTTCCAGATGCTTTTATTTCTTTGGTTGCATCTCGTCTCCACTGTTTCTTTACTGCAAATTGCCGACAGCAAAACACTACTTCAGTTGCCATCCTTTGATTGAGCATACGTGCGTTGTGTGAGCGAAAGTGTGTGTGTGTGTGTGTGTGTGTGTGTGTGTGTGTGTGTGTGTGTGTGTGTGTGTGTGTGTGTGTGTGTGTGTGTGTGTGTGTGTGTGTGTGCATCTATTTCTATGGGTAGTGTGTCATGTGGTTTTGTTTGATTAATGATAATGATACTAATTATACTACTACTACTAATACTAATACTAATACTTATACTTATACTTAGACTACTAATACTAATACTCCTACTACGAATACTCATACTGATACTAATAACAATATGGTATGAAATAAGTAATAGACACATTTTTATACAATGCTGAAGCGGGCTGAATTCATTTTTTTTTCATTTTTGAGATTTTGAATTGTGATTTTACTTTTTTAAATGTTGATATTGACATCTTAGCATGTATTTGTTCAATTAAACATTTGTGTGCTGTGCAATCCACTATTTTACACCTTGGATCTGGAAGCAAATTGATGTTATTGAGCGTCAGTATGGCTTGTTGCTATGCAAAAGCTGTTATGTATTTAGCTATCAAAAAATGCTGTGTATTCCAATCATGACAAATCTGTAATATTTTATAAGCAGTAATCAAAGTTATGCTTTTCATTGTGATGCTCTGAACAACTGTCTTTTTGTTTGTTGTGTGTGTGTGTGTGTGTGTGTGTGTGTGTGTGTGTGTGTGTGTGCGTGTGTGCGTGTGTGTGTGCGTGTGTGTGTGTGTGCGTGTGCGTGTGCGTGTGTGTGTGCGTGTGTGTGCGCGCGTGTATGCGTGTCCCCATCCATCAGGGTCCACCGGGGGTGCGCGGTGTTCGGGGAGAGAAGGTGAATACTAATGACAGTCGACCCCTTTTTCCCATTTCTTCATGTCACCATCCTAGCATCACCCCATAAGCATTCTGCTCCTGTGAATTTAAATCCCCTCAACGTGCCAGAATGAAATGTTTTGCTCTTTTTGTTGTTGTTGTTGTTGTTTGCTTTCAGGGTGACGCTGGCCTGCAAGGGGACAAAGGAGAGAAGGTGCATGCATGTTAATGTTTAATAAGCAACCGCTGTGGACGCTTCGTCTGTCGCTCTCCTGCAGTGTTTCATATGCATAAAACCAATCAAACACTCTGGGGGGGAAAAATGAAGGTTAGGACGTAAAACAGATAGACCGTTTCAGGAGATTAAAAAAAATCCTCATAAAGTGTATAAAGAGTTGATGAATTCACTTAATGCTAATGTAGCAGAGGTTTATTTGTGAAACATTGCAAATATTTAGCAATATTTGGGTGAGTTGGTTGTGTCTGATGTTTACTGCGATATCATAGGGGGACACCATGCTGGTTGGGGGACCTCCTGGAGAAAAGGGCAGTGGAGGAGAACAAGTCAGTGTATCACATTCTGTCACAATACGGCCCAAAATACTTTGCTTTTGTTCAGTTCCACTCTGTAAAATAAAAAAAATCCCTGTCTTTTTATTTTAGGGTGACAGAGGGCCCAAAGGTGTGCAAGGAGAAAAAGGAGCAAAAGGTCAAGAGGGACCGCCAGGGGAGCAGGTGAGCGTGTCAACGACATTGAATCACATATTTTTGTCTTTTACCAGCTCATCCACTCGGAATTAACTCTCACTGCCAGACGATGTGCAAAAATGTGTCCACTGCAGTGCCAGGGTTTTTATCATTGTCACTCGAATTCCAGTTCCCGCAGAATATTGAGTTTTAGGTCTACATGTCTACAGAAACCTTATAGTCTCTTCTTTCATCAGAAAAAAAGTTAATTCCTAAATTTCTGGGTCTGGAGTTATATGAGTTTGAAATGAGGGTGGCTGTCCAAAATACAATGCAATACATATGTAATGGTTTATATAGCGCTTTTAGTTGGAACAAAAGCGGTAACATGGAAAAAAAGGAAACGCTGCCCCCTTGTGGACGGGAAAAACATTTCCAAAGGTCTGGCCAGTGCTTTATTGGCACCCAAGCAAGAAAAAACTAAACCCGAACTAATTCGGGAATGGCGCTCTACGTGCAAATTTCCCCATTGTGGGACTATTGAAGGCTTTCTGATTCTAATTCATACTTTCAATTCCCAAACAAATTTGTGAGTAGCAGTGAATGTGAAAGTGAATGAGTTTAACTTGAATTGTGCACACCAGTAAAAAAATATTCCCCACCCTAAAATTGAAGGGTAGTGTGTAAAATCCACTACTTTATTGTGAGGCATGAAATGTTGGCACATCGGTTAATCTTGACAGATAACAATAACCAATAAAACCTGAATCAAAGTGACAACCATTGCTTTTAATCACTCTCTATCAATGCACTGCTGATCAGGGACTGAGGGGAGAGCCTGGAGAAAGAGGATCCACTGGATTCCCTGGTGCTCGCGGTCCTGGTGGACAGAAGGCGAGTACCGGCGCTCTGCACGGATAATCATTATGATGAAACTGCGGTGGAATTAATAGCGGAGTTTTATAGTTCTCGGTACAGATCATCATCTCCTTGCTCTAATTACTGTAATTTTTCTCTGCAGGGAGAAACGGGAGCCCCTGGCGCGCCTGGCGAAGCGGTAGGTTTCCTTATGTGCAAGTATATTTCCAATCCTGCCTTGTCACTTGTCAGAAAAATGGAGTGCGCCCGTTGTTACTTCTTTGCAGGGTTTGCCTGGAAAAGATGGGCTGCTCGGGCGCAAGGGCGACAAAGGAGAGATCGGTATCGTTGGGATGAGAGGAATTAAGGTACTTTCACCGAATATGCGGTTCCAAGCATCAAATATCTGTCAGGGGTGGATAAGTCTACTATTAACGGCATAACAGCATGAAATTGATCAAACTGAAGATGATGAATATACATTTCATCCAAACAGCTTAACAAAGTTCCACTCAAAGTATTTGGGCCCAAAATAAACTAAGGAGGAATTAATTAAATCTTGTTTGTAATCAGTGCGGCTCCAGGGAATCATTTTTCTTATTTTCCCCTTGAATAATACAAAATGTGTCAGTCGCTCAGCTATAAACTAGAAGCTCCCAAGGTGAACACAAAAACGGAATTACTATCCACGTACATGTTGGCAGGGCACCAACCCACCCCCCACGCCCCTGCCCACCTTCCCTTTTGACTAAGCACCAGCTCTCTGTGCCCCACAGCAGTTTACATGCTCTGGATGCAATCTATCGTGGAGCTTTGAGCTTCCTCACCCGTGTCAAATCTCTCACTCATCACACTTCCTTTTATGAGCTTGTTGGATCGTCCTCCTTTTTTTAAGGGGGAGGGCATGCCTGAAAAAAAGTATTTTTCAGTTTGTATGATTATTAATTGTCAATACCATTTTTTTAAACTTGTCTTGACCTGGACACTCCCCATGAAGAGATTTTTAATCTCAGAGTTGTTTCCTGGTTCACTTAAGATTATTTTTAGGCAGACTGGTCTCTGCCAAGATGTTGATAATGGATGGATGCAATCCCCAAGTCCATATAGCAGATGTGCGTCAGCAATATGCTAATAGTGCATCTCTTTCGCTCATTTATAAGAACTAAAAAAGAGCCACTTCAATTGGCCCTGTCAGAAGTCGGCTGCGACCGTCCCCACAACAGCGCAGCCCTCCCTCATGCTGCTCCCCTGGCCTGAGTTTATTTAACAAATTAACAACATTGCGTCCAATCTGCAGAGATCGACCTTCTACTACACTGAATGCACCCTGAAATAAGTCATTTCTGAACAACAGAACAATAAATTACCATGGATTACACGCAACCTACCCCAAAAAATGGATCCCTGCTTGAATTATTTTCATGAAAGTATAGGAAGCTGAAAAACTGCACTCAGTTCTTGCTATCGTGATGTTTTTTTTTAAAACACTCCCTGAAGTGTGAAATGCAGTGTATCATCTGTACATTAAAGTATAATCTTATATAATAACGGGATGCCATTGTGAAGGGATTCTCTATAAATGTTCTCTATCTCTCAGTCTGCCGATGCTCTTTTGCGACTGTTTTGCCACTTTTATCTGTAAGTGCCCCCTCAATATCCATTATCATCTGCAATTGTCCTGTCCATTTGCTTTGTGGGGCTCGTGTATGTGTGCACCCGCACGTATGAATTCGGTCTAGTTGGCCGTTGAAAGGACTGATGGCCTGCGGATGGACGGCCGAGGTGCATTTTTATCCTCTTTGTTACTTAAAAGCCTCTCCACGCGTCTCTCACTATGATGAACTTGGATGTTTCCAGGGGGACCGAGGATCCAAGGGGCTGTGTGGAAACGATGGGACCAAAGGAGAGAAGGTGAAGGATGAGCAGCGTTATGAGAAGAAAAAAAGCCTGCGCAAGATTTCGTTTTGTCTTTATACATTAAATAGGTCAAATTTATGAGAACTGAATTACGCACTGAACTATCAATGATAATTTATGAGCACAGTACAAATTGGCTTGATGTGAATAGACTGCCATTCAATCTCAAGAAGACACTATTTTAAGTGGTAAGAGAGACAGTGAAAAATGAGGTATCATTGAAAAACAGATTGAATGAACAGTCAAAGGGTAAAAGGAACCAAAATTTAAGAATCATGATTGATGAAGTCACATAAATTGTACAAAAGGGGGTAAAATTCATGATGGTGAAAAGTTACACCAAATAAATGAGCAACGTTAACATTATACAATGTTACAGACCTAAGTTACTTTGTGGAAATTAGGGGGTCAATAAACACTAGCTATTAAAATCCATTAGTGATATTTGCCATAGACCTCCAACCCTCTAAGTCACCCATTATTTTAAAGCTATGAGCTCTTGAGAATCCATAATTTAGTTGATTATGAGTACATGGTTTGAAAGACTGAAGGTCATTTGAAAGAAAAAAAATCTCATTAAGTCAAGGGTATTTAAAAAAAATGACATGGTTAGTTAAGATTGAGCTCTATGACGCGGGTTAAAAGTTATTTAGAACTTTTTGATCATTTTATGTAAATAGAGATACCAAAAGGGACATTTCAAGGTGATGTGTAGGCATTAAAACAGGGGCAGCAGATAGATGTTTATCCTATCTGTTTTGTTTTTGTGTCTTTTTATGTAAACACACATTATGTCAATTTTCTCTTTTATAAAATGATCTACATAGCACCAATAAAAGTGTGTGCGTGTGTTTGCGTATATGTGTGCAATCAGGGGGATAATGGCTTCCATGGGCGACCAGGCCTGCCAGGAAGAAAAGGTGATCAGGTATGGCAATTCGCAAAGCAGGTCTCATGGCTTTTTATTGTCACTGATCCCACTACCCAAAAATGTGTTTTTGTTTTCAGGGTGATGTGGGTGCCTCCGGAGCACCAGGAATCCCAGGAAAAGAGGGACTCGTCGGTCCAAAGGTGCGTTCACTGATCTGATGTAAGTAAGGAAGGGTTTTGAGAACTCTTCAATCAATTGTCTTTGTAGGGGGACCGCGGCTTTAACGGGGTCGAAGGACCTAAAGGGACTCAGGGTGACAAAGGTGAAAGGGTGAGGCAAAACGTCTACCTCAAAAGTTTTGTTTATCGACTGACAAGAAATACATCATAAAGTGGATCTGTAAAACACCACTACAGGGTCCACCTGGTGTTCCTGGCCCACCCGGGCCCAGAGGAGCAGACGGGGCAACTGGACTGACAGGCCCCCAAGGAACAGCTGGTGCTAAAGGCCCCGAAGGCCTCCAAGGACAGAAGGTGATGAGTCACAATTTGAGATGCCGGTTTGATGTACTGTGAGATCTACAAGCATCCGAGCAGTCAATCACTGGAAAGAAAAAAAAATGGCTACCTGTATAGCAATACGTCTGTGTAAGCCAGGGACGTCAAAGTTATTTTTTGCCGTGGCTACATTGTAGCTATGGTTTCCTCTCGAGGGTCGTTATGAATATGGGGAAGCCATTAGTATGTTGAATCCTCTCCACATATTACATATAGAGCGCAAAACAAATTAATGAATAACTAGTTTTCAAATCTGAAGTCAAGAATAATGACTGTTATTGTGGTTTACATCCAAAAATATGACATTTTGGTTTGGATTTTAGCAAGCATTATGGAATTTCACAAGTTTGATTTGCTTTCGCGGGCCGAAGAAAATGATGTGGCGAGCCAGATTTTGCCCCCGGGCCTTGACTTTAACACCTGTGGTGTAAGCTCTCAGTCGTACAGGTTTGGTCCATTGATGAAAAAGGTTACTTCAGCCCTCATCTGTACTTCTTTAAACAGGTATGGCACCGCTACCTCTCGACATTAGGGATTTAAATATAGGCCCAGAGCAACCAGTGAATTTTCGTTCGCTGACGAATCTTCTCGGATGACGAGCAAAACGTCCGACACCTTCAAAGAAGTATAAATGGCGGCTGAAGTAACCTTTTATTCTTCCTGTATAGCAGTTGTCTGGTTTCAAAACAAAGTCATCACCACCAAGTCACATGTTTACGTTGTGATTTTGTTTGGCACACATCCACCCCCTGGAGTGAGTTGCGCATGTTGTCGCTCGTGCCATGATTGACGGTTTGATGAGCACTGACTTTGACCCGCTTGTCTCCTTCAACGTCAAGCTCATAAATAAAAAAAATAAATAAAAACATCTCTTGACAGCAGAGCAATATCTCTCTTATCATTGCACTTCCTTTGACAGTGAGATGCAAGGTGTTTTTTTAATTGACCCTGAAAGTTGAGCATGTTAGAAAAAAGATCACAAAACCTCTAGGGTGCTTTTAGGTGTAATCGGTTATTATAGTGTTGCAACTTTTGGCCAATTGTGTCATGTGCAAACTGATATGAGGATTATTGAACACATGTAAATTTGATGTATTTATGGATGGCATAGCGACTGCTTCTGGATAATGAGACAACTGTTTGGAGGATTGACTTGAACTATATGCTCAGGGGTGTCAATAGTTCTTTTACTTAATTATTTTTTTATGTGTTAGGGAGAAAGAGGGCCCGCTGGTCCTGCCGTGGTGGGTCCACGTGGGGTTCCCGGCATCCCAGGGGAACGCGGAGAGTCGGTTTGTGCTTTGCCTCTTTACGATTTTCCTCAATTATGACTTTATAATCTCAAATCAAAAACTATGAGGCTGGGTCAACCAATCTCAGCCCTGATTTAGCTTTTCATGCATATCTTCTGCATTTGTGTGCCTCTAATACGGTTTATAGTCAATGACGTGATGTTATATCAGCACCGTTTCAAATTCTGAAGAAGGTTGATGCGGAATTAACCTTTCACTTTGACTTTGCATTGAGTCGAGCAGTCTAATAAATGATTGTGCTCGGGGCCACTCTGCGCGTCTTAATACCTGTCCATGTTGTAGGGGGAAATGGGCCCAGATGGAGCCAAGGGGGAGAGAGGAGAGCCAGGCATGACGGTCAGTACTCGAGCCCACGGCTGATTGTGTAGAAAATGGCACGGCGAACGCATTTGTGCCAAATGCTTGTCCCGCCTTTCTTTTCGGTGTTTAATTGTTTCCCTTTCCAATTTGTGATTCAGGAGGCCGAGGTCAGAGAGTATGTCCGTACGGAAATGAGTCAGCACTGTGGTAAGTCTCAGATGCGGCTTGCATTGCTAATTCATAGGTGCGCTGTCCCCAAATTGAACTTCAACTCAGATGACCGTGTATGACTCAACCGTCACAACTCAGCCCTGTGAAAAACGCCAATGTCACCAATCTTTTTAATATGACCTTTTTTTAACTTGTTTTTCTGTCATTTGCTTTTCTGTCCTGTCCATCTGTCTGCTGTGCAGCATGTGGAGGTGAGTGAACCGTCGGACCGCAACACATTAGGGAGGGTGGGGGACACACACGCATGCTGTGATTCAGCATGCGTCATAGTCATAGTGTACATACTGTATGGATGCTGCGGCAGGTTTAGCATTAACAGCCGGGCGGTGTCGTGTAATGTGCGTTCATCTGAACTGATGAAAATGCATATCCTGTCCAAAATAAGGTTAATAAGGAGACTGTTTTATTTCAGTATTTAAGCTTTCTTTAAATAATGGTTTCGGCCCTCATAATTCTTGCCAGTGTGACACAAAATGAACATTGGTCCAACAACCATTATGAACAATTTAGCAGCCATCTTTTATCAGTGCTACTGAATTTGCTACCAAATGTGTGAAAAGCCACCAAATGTGTGAAAAGAATAAAATTTTGACACATTTTTGCACGATGAGTATGCGTGGAAAAGTCGTGCTCCTAATATATTTCATATCCTCAGTCATCAACAAAAGGTTTGAAGCCACAACAAAATAATCTTTTCCATAAAAATGACCATTCAAAGACAGCACATAACTGTTGAACAAGAAATTCACATTTGGTGCAAGAACTATTTTTCCCCTCACACAAATCAATTTACTCAAAATTAATATGACTAACTCATTCACTGCCAGACGATGTGCGAAAATATCCAGTAATATACCAGTCCCGTGCCAGGGTTTACGTCATTGTCACTCAAATTTCAGGGCCCACAGAATATAGAGTTTTAGGACTACTGCCACTAATCTCTATCAACTACATAAACATTCAATGCAGCATAAGAAACCTTAGACTCTTTTCTTTCATCAGAAAAGAAAAGTTTATTTTGAGCTTACTTAGTTATAGACTTATCTGCATTGAAAGTGGGGGCGGCTGTACAAAAAGCCAAATGTGTATTACAAATCGCATCGCAAGTTCAATAAGACTCATTGTAAGGGCCACTATGATATCTAGTTGTGATTGGTAATACGTATTACAACTTAAAATTACAGTTGTAATAAGGGATCGTCAGCATATTCACTTTTTTTAAACAAATAATAAAAATAAACAAATACAGTAAAGAATACAGTATCTTGTCATGCGCCCCCACAAAAAAAATAGATTGCGGTCCATTAAGGGCATTAAATCCAGATGGATTGATCCCCAATCTCATCACCTGTGATTAGATGATCCAATTTTCATAAACCATGATTGACATTATGTGGCCATTTTATTTCATAAAAAAAGCTATTCCATCAATGGGGTGCTTGAAATGCATCCACTGTAGCTAAAAAAAAACCTTCAAAAACGATTGTTCTTGAAATGTGTGTTTTTTCTAAAATAGTTCATATCAAACAAGTCCCAGTAACAGATACGAGCTAATTATTTCATGATGTTTTGATTAACTTGCAAAGAGAACTCTTGATTCATGAATACCTTCATTGTTGATGCGTGTCTGGGCATAATGCTGTCCACAAAATGAATGAAACCCTGTGGTGGTTAAAAATAACTTTCATTCATAATTAATTCACACAATATGTATAATTAGTTCCTTTGTAGGGAAAGAGATGTATGCTTCAAAATGGCCAATCAATATGCATTATGGCTTGAGAATGAGACCAAATCAATCATTTCAGCCCTGATTTAGGAATTGCCACGCACAGAGTGACAGCGTGCCTCTCATTAACAATGAACGTTTACCATGCGCGGCAAAGCGGTTGCATGACATGGTCACATGGACGCCATATACTGGAATATCGCATGACCATCGTGTCTGTTTTGTATGTTGAAACCGCCCGAATGACTTTTGTGGTGATTTAAGTTTTAGCTGTTTTTTTGGGGGGTTCTGTCCTTTTCTTTGTGCCTTTCTGGGTGGATATACTTGCCGGCTTACTCTCTCCACTCTGTCTGCACTCCTTTCGGTGCCCCCAACCCCCTTCCCCATCCCCTTTTTTCCATCCTCCGCGTTCTATGTAGCTCTCTCGGCGTCAGGTACCGTCACTCGCTCTCAGCCCGTGGCAGCGGAGCAACTCGCGGCCCACAGGGCTGTGCAGGGTGAGTGTGTCCATCCGTCAACGCGCCTATTGGCTTCTGTGTCTTGTTTGTCCATGCGTGTGCCTGCCTGCCCTCACTGTTGGACTGACTCAGTGGTGTGATTTTTAAGCAACTTTTAAGTCATTATATGGGCATGTGCTTTGTGACTATTCACATATATTTATTTTTAGGCGTGCCATAAAAAAAGTCACTTTGTGATATTTGGATGTGTAGCATGTTGCCACTGATCTTTCAGGCCGTGAGCTGCGCGTGGTGATGAACACCAACGACCCCGACTATGAGCACGTCTACTCCATCGAGAACTACGACGATCCCTTAGATGAGCTGCTGTATTTCCCTCCTGCTGCCAATCACACTGACGGTATTGGACTTGGCCTGGAGAGCTTTCATTTCAGAAGAAAAAAAAAAAGGGGGGGGGGGTTGGCAGGGGTAGGCAGGGTTCGGTGGAATCGACGATTATAAGCAAATCATCATCTTTTCATTTTCAGCTGTCTGGTTGAGTGACATGTAATGATAGTAAAGTAAAATTAGGTAATTAAATTTCTAAAGTACAGGTGTCAGTCAAGACCCGGGGGGCCAAATCTGACCCTCCACATACAGTGAGACCTCAACTTACGAACTTAATTGGTTCCCAGACAGAGTGTGTAAGGCGAAAAGTGTGTATCTCAAAAAAAAAAAAATCCATAGGAAACCATTAAAATGGGAATAATCCGTTCCCGGGTTTCCATAAAATATACTTTTCAACTAAAGCCTTAAAACTAAACACAACATACCTTATTCTATGTATAATAAATGTGCTATTGTATTGTAATGAAAGAAATACACTGCATTGTATCATAAAGTCACTTTATTTACATTTGTATGGTCGAGTTGAGGTTTCACTATAGTTCTATTCGGCCCACGAAAGCAAATAAAATTCCATGATGCTTGCTAAAGTCCGAACCAAAATTTCAAATTGTTCCATGTAAACCACTTTAAATTTGAAAACTACTTATTAATTAATTTGTTGTACGGAATCGATGTACAGACGCTCCTCTGCTTACGAACATTCGAGTTACCAACAACAGTACATTCGAACTGCGAATTGGGGCTTTTCAGAAAGTCTCGCCCCCAGTTCGTGACATCACACCAAGATGTCTCGCATTGCTGGAGAATCAAAACAATGGCTTCAGATTCGGAGAATATGCTTTCTTGTTACACATCCAGTTATGAATATGATTCAAATAGTTCTGAAGAAGAAAGCATACATGTTTGTAATCGATTAAAGAATTTATTCCGTGCCATTTTGAGGCAACATTGGGGGGAAATGGATCACCAAAAAAGAGGCAGAAAATAGCGACCGAGCTCCTCTGAGGAATTAATCAGCCCGTTTCCGCAGGCTGATAAATTCGTTATATGGAGTTTGGTTGCCCTTTTCTGGCTCTTTTTGGTGCAACATGACGTTTTCAGATCAAACAAGCACAGCAAAATGCATTGACGTGATGGAAGGACTGCTACAATGTGGCCTTTTTTTCGGTCAGGGGCGTTCCTTCAGTGACGTCACGTACGGACTCGTCACCAACTCAAAAACAAGACTTCCGGAATATTCAGCGCGAGTCTTAAAACATAAAATATAGCTATATGCGATGGAATCTTTGTAAAATATGCTCAGTAGAAGTCATTTGAAGCCATTTTACAAATTATGGACACAACTTGTCCGGAGACGTCGGTTGTCCTTAAACATACTTATATGAGCCATAAACATACATTCCATACAAAATATAGCACTGAATCAATTTATGAACAAATTGTCCTTACAAACGACCGTGCTGAACGTATCTCGTACATAAGTTGGGGAGCATCTGTAATATGTGGAGGGGCTGTAACATTTTAATGGCTTCATAACAGCCCCCGAGAGGAAACCATAACTCTCATGTGGCCCGCGGCAAAAAAGGAGTTAGACAACCTTGATCTAAATGCAACACCAACTACAAAAATGAAATAAAATCTGTCAACTGTCATTCTGACAAGGCATCTAACGCCATGCAATATGAAAAAATGGAATACATTTTCAAATAATTTTTTTATTTTTTATTTTTGCAAATTCTCTTCTTTCGAAATGGGAGCGGGGAAATTATCCATTCAATTTCTACAGCGCTTGTCCTTATAAAAAAAATAATTAGTGAAAAATCATACACATTCGCTCAGTGGCAGTGTTACTGAAGTGACATCACAAGTTTAGAAAAAAGGATAGCATGTTTTTGTCAACACACGTTTCATATGCTGTCGCAAATCGCCCATGATGTCTTCCAGGGTCCTGCAAAAAAACGTGATGACTTGATTGAAAAGGCTATAAAAGTTTCGCTTTTGGCCCTGTGAAGCAGCAATACGCCACTGTTCTTCGCTCACCGATCCCCGCTGCAACCTGTGTTTCCGCAGATGAGCCTGACCAACCCAAAACCGTCCAAGTTGAAGTCAAAAAGGCACCCAAGGTCGTGAAAGTCGCTGGAGAAAAACGAGGCAAAGTTCCACCGTTGAAACCAGCCAAGTCCAGAACAATCAGGTCCACCAAAAAAGCCCAAGGAAACGGTAGGAAAAACCGCAACTTCTTTGGGGTATCATAACACTGAATTTTGGACTTTTCAGTCATGTCTCAGCTGGTTTTGGATCATATCGCAGCTTGGAATTGATGTGGATTTACTTACAGGAGATGTGAGCCAAAAAATATATTCAACCGATCCTACAAAATCAACATTGTATTGCAAATCTTTCCAGAAGAATGCAAGTTGTTCCGCCATAATATCTGCAAAAGTATGCCAAATTTCACATTTTCTTTTTTTATTAGCGCATTTTCCGGTGTATAAGGCGCACCCCAAAGCCTTAATTTTCTTCAAAAGATGACCTTGCACCTTATATGCCGATGCGCCTTATGTGAAGTAATATTGAGCCACAACAACAACAATAATAATAATACATTTAATTTCTAAGCGCCTTTCCAAACTCTCAAGGACACTTTGCAGTCATGACAGATAAGAACATTTTTTTTTGTGCACGTGAGCAGCGGCAGCCATTCGCGCCAGTGTTCACTCGACCTGGAACTAACACAGCAGCAAAGTGAGGAAAGGAAAGAAACAAGTCTCGCAACTACTGTCAGGAGCCACGACTCCATTTCCCCCTGTAGAAGAAGTCGCGTGTAACCCCAGCTTCTACCACAGCGCCTTATAATGTGGTGTGCCTTATATTCTGAAAAATCTTGCATATTTATACAGTGAAACCTCAACTTACGAACTTAATTGGTTCCCAGACAGAGTGTGTAAGGTTGAAAAGTGTGTATCTCAAAAAGAAAATTCCCATAGGAAACCATTAAATTGGTTATAATCCGTTCCCGGGTTTCCATAAAATATACTTTTCAACTAAGTAAGCCTTAAAACTACACACAACATACCTTATTCTATGTATAATAAATGTGCTATTGTATT
This sequence comes from Hippocampus bargibanti, assembly GCF_051943395.1. Classification (NCBI taxonomy): domain Eukaryota; kingdom Metazoa; phylum Chordata; class Actinopteri; order Syngnathiformes; family Syngnathidae; genus Hippocampus; species Hippocampus bargibanti. The sequence continues at coordinate 6,480,274 of NC_142745.1, forward strand.
GTAATGAAAGAAATACACTGAATGGTATCATAAAGTCACTTTATTTATATTTTTGATGGTCATTTATGGCTTGATGGAATGGCGTTGGAGGTCGAAAGTCAAAGGGAATTGCTGTTTGGAAAGAGAGGCGCATTACATGAGGACTGTAATTAAAGAAATAAACTGTGCTGTAAAATAAAGTTTTATTTACCTTTTTGATGGTCGTTGATGGGAGAGTCACCTTCCATAAGGACTGTTGGTAACTTAATCTCAGGTGCTGTTCGGTCGTGTGCGTCCGCCGAAGATAACTCCGCCAGCCGTGGTGGGTGTGTATTATGAAAATAGTGCTTATTATAAGGTTTAATTTTCATAAATTTGACGTTTGTAAGACGAAAAGTGTGTAAGTTGAGGTCTCACTGTATATTATATTTGGAAAACTTTTTTCATTCATTGAAAGTGTGCCGTATAGTTCAGTGCGCTTTATACCTGGAAAAAGTTCGGAAATACACCATTCATTGGAGGTGCGCCTTATACTCCGGTGCGCCTTATTATACAGCGGAAAATACTGTATTTGTTACCTTGACTTTGGAAGTGTTCATTACATCTCTGTGCTGTTATGCCCTCCCATGTGGGCAATGAAAGCCACAATCACCAAAACCCATTCGACCTTCTGATGAAAGAATCACAAAAAATAAATAATGAGAACCTTCGAACGGACCTGCTGTAGGCCACAACTCACACCCAGACACTCACGCGCAAATTTAACTGACCAATTTATCTCATGGAGACACTCAATGGGCCAAAAGCCTTCAAGGCACACTTCCGACACACATATACAACCGTACGCACAATAATGACTTCATAAATTGTCTTTTCTATTCGCATTGCAATTTTTTTTTAACATCATACAGTTTACAATTAGCTTTTTTAATCCGAACCGTTTGTCACAGCGGTGAGAGGTGCTTGTTTTATGTTTATCTCCCTCCTCCTTTCTTTTTTTTTTTTTTTTTTTTTTTATGTCCACGCCGCACTGCAGCTCCAGCGGAAGCGTGCCTCGTACCGATGGAGGAGGGCAACTGCGCACGCTTTACATTGCGCTGGTACTTTAACAGCAACGTCCAAGCGTGCCGGCCCTTCATCTACAGCGGCTGCGGAGGAAACGACAACCGATTCGTCCACATGGAGGAGTGTGAGGAGGTGTGCCTTGGCAAAGCTCAAGGTAGTCACACGCTCACTCGCCTACGGAAACACACACTATCAACGCACAAAAGCGTGCACGTGCCTTGTTGCTGCGCAAAAGGGTATTGAACGTTTCAACTATTCTTCAGGGTCTCCTTTGCTGCAAACAACCCGGTGATGTTGACCGAGTCCTTCTCTACACAGGAACATCGACCTTTCTATCGATTTGAAATCATTCTCTTGTATCAACGGTAAATATTTGGTTTTCTTTATTTATTATTATTTTATTTTTTTTTTCCATCCCCCCCCCCTCCTAGTTATCAAAATACGGACGCCTTTTGAACGCATGCAAAAAAAAAAGACCCCAAAATAGGCAAAAAAAAACGTTTATGAAGAGAATATTCATGACTGAAGATAAGCTTAACTTTTTTTAAATATAATTTTTCAATAGCGCTTTTGCACATTGGAAATTAATTTGACAGAATTGGCATTATAATTATCTGAATATGAACAATACAATATATCTTTTTCTCATCGGTCTTGAGCGGTGACAGGCAGAACAGTTATTGGCTTTTCCCTTTCCACCTGTTGCCATTTGTCGAACAGAAGAGCAACTTTGTAGCCCAGAAAAAAAAACAGTTGTCAATAAATGGAGATTAATTTTTTAATTTAATTATTTTTGGTGATTTTTTTTTTTTATCACTGACAATTGTATATCTACAATTACAATTCAAGGTGCCATCAAAAAATTCTGAATATTTACCACTACCATTTTTGAACCCCATGAAATGGTTTGTTTGAGGAAACAGAATCTGGCAACAAATGACTTGAAGCTTCAATATATTTCAGTACAAAAAAAATCATATATCATATATGATCATGTCTTCACAGCATAGGCTAACAATTGTCGCCACGCCTCTTTTTTTGGGGGGGAAAATGTGCTTCAGCACGTCGTAACAGATAATAGTTATACAGAAACTGCACATGCCGTATGTTATTTTTTATGATTATTATTGCATTTTGAATAAACTAAATGTAAACTGCTAGTGTGTGAACAGATCAACATCAATTCTTTCTTCATATTTTCATACAAGCCAAAATGTTTTTGACAAATCATTGTGTGTGTGTTTGTATTACTAGTTTTGTGAGGACCACTAAAATTTTATACCATACGTAGACAGGACATTTTTGACAAGCTTCTAGAGTGTCTATATATGCATGTGTTAAAGTTTCAGAGAGGTCCTCACAAATTCACCCAAAATGATTTTTTTGGGTGTGTATTTTCATTTCACTTGGATACACACACTTTTTACTCACTGTGTGTGTTTATGTGTGCGTGGTTAATGCGAGGGAAAAAAAATCATACCACAAAAAGTAAAACGATATTTAAACCAAAATCACTACAGGGGTGAGGACTTTCCCATTCAGAAATCTCACTCCTGCTGTTATTTCAGTTTCATGTCCGCTTTTTATTTCTTTGTTTTTAAAGAAGTTGAAGTGGGAAATGGTGTGACAGTTAGTGTTCAAATGTAACACTCGTTCTTCTTTAAACTTATCAGCAACGGTGGTCCTCACTTCTTATGTGGAGTTATCCGGACCTCACAAAAGCATTGAAACAGGAATGTGTGTGTGTGTGTGTGTGTGTGTGTGTGTGTGTGTGTGTGTGTGTGTGTGTGTGTGTGTGTGTGTGTGTGTGTGTGTGTGTGTGTGTGTGTGTGTGTGTGTGTGTGTGTGTGTGTGTGTGCGTGCGTGCGTGCGTGCGTGCGTGCGTGCGTGCGTGTGTGTGTGTGTGTGTGTGTGTGTGTGTGTGTGTGTGTGTGTGTGTGTGAGAGAGAGAGAGACCAATCATGATGTTCCATTTCCATCAGCATATTTCATTAATGAAAGAATTTACCGCTTGTTGGTCACGGCCTCTGTTGATTTCCCCTGATGGGAGCGTTCAGTGACTCTGCACCCACTCGAGCACACTTCTTCACCTGGCATCATCAAGTCAGCGCACTATCAAAAGTCAGCAGTGTGACAGCTGGAACCAAAAAAAAAGGCTAACAGAGTGGAAAATACCTGCTGCCAGTTGTTCATTGTCAGAAGTTAATGTTGTCGTTGAGCTAAGGAACGTCAAGTGGTGATGTTCCAAAAGGCTCGGTTACAAATAAAATGCAACTTTTTCGTGTTTTATCATTTTAAAATGTGGTTGACTATTGCTGTGAAACCAGAACAAAAAGGTTCAATATTTTCGAGCCAAGTATCATGATGTGACAATTTCATTCACTGCCAGCTGTGCAAAAATTTCTCCTGTGTGCAGTGCCACAACAAGGGTGAGGACTTTGAATGTACCCATTCAGAAATCTCACTCCTGCTCGTTTTTTGTCATTTTAATTCAAATTGCAGGATGCACAGATTATTGGATAACATTCAATGCAGCGTAAGAAATTTTAGACTTTTCTTTCATCAGAAAAAAATAGTTAATTCCGAAGTTCCCAAGTTTCACTGCCATTCCAGAATTTATTCAGAAATTGAAACTATGACGTGGAACGCCATTCCCGAATGTTTCCGGGTTTTGGTTTTTCTTGTGGGGAAGGGGGAATAAAGTACTGATCAGACCTCTGGCAATGTTTTTCCCTTCCACGAGGGGGCAGCATTTGTATTTTGTACAGCCGCCCCCACTTTCAATGCAGATAACTCCAGACCCATATAACTTTGGAATTAGCTTTTTTTTCTTATGAAAGAAGACTCTCTAAGGTTTCTTACACTACATTGAGTGTTTATGTAGTCCTAAAACTCAATATTCTGTAGGTCCTGGAATTCGAGTGACAATGACAAAAACCCTGGCACTGGAGTGGACACATTTTTTGCACACGTCTGGCAGTGAATGAGTTAAAGAACGGGTGAAACACAAATGGTTCACCAACAGGACACCAACTACGACAAATAATCGATTTTAGTGCTGTACTGATGACCTTGGAGAGGATGTAAGACATTATGATGAATCACGCTTTAGTTTAAAGCACAGGTGTCAAAGTCAAGGCCCGCGGGCCAAATCCGGCCCGCCACATCATTTTTTTCGGCCCGCGAATGCAAATCAAACTCGTTAAATTCCATGATGATTGCTAAAATCTGAGCCAAAATTTCATATTTTTGGATGTCAACCACAATAAAAGTCATCATTCTTGACTTCAGATTTGAAAACGAGTTATTCATTAATTTGCTGTGTGCTCTATATGTAATATTTGAAGGGATTTAAACATTCTAATGGGTTCCCCAAATTCATAACGACCCTTGAGAGGAAACCATAACTACAATGTGGCCCGCGGCAAAAAATGACTTTGACACCCCTGGTTTAAAGGACAACCGATCCCATTTTTTTTGTTTCCTAACTGACATCAGAAAAACGTTTTATAGCATCTAAAATACCCAATTTTGAGGTATGTGGGGGCGGGAAATGTTCCATGGGCTGATTAATTCCTTACACTGAGCTTTTTCGCCATCTTCTGCCTCTTTTTGATGCTACACGAAGTTTTCAAACCAAACAAAGTACAACAAAATGCATTGACGTGATGGAAGGACTGCTACAATGTGTCCTTTTTTCGGTCAGGGGCGTTCCTTCAGTGACGTGACGTCAGGAATCGTCACCAACTCGAAAACAAGACATCCTGAATCTTCAGTGCGAGTCTTAAAACGTAAAATATAGCTATATGCCGTGGACTCTTTGTAAAATACGCTCAGTAGAAGTCATTTGAAGCCATTTTACAAATTATGGACACAACTTGTGAGGAGGCGTCAGTTGTCCTTTAAGGGGAAAAATAATCAATAAGCTTTTTATGCAACCTGACACAATTATTATAAAATGCACTTTTGCAGGTCTTCAAGGATAGCTGATTTTATATACGAGGAGCTGGTGGCATCTTCTTTATGTGTAAAGAAAATATGTTTTTTTTTTAATGATATGTGCGCTTGTATGATTGCTCATTTTTCCTCCTCACTGACCTGGCCTGTCAAATGCCTCAAGGTGATTGGTTGGCAAGAAGCTACATATGACGAGAAAGCTTACCAAGAGGCCAGCCAAAGTCTCTCACTTCGTTCTCTTTCCCTCCCCAGATTTTTTTTTCTCCTCCCACACGCCACCCACTTGCCTCCACAAGTACAAAGGCTGTTGCTATAGCGATGAAATGTGCTCTGTTTCACTTTTAGCCTCTCACTGATATTAGCATAGCCTCAATTCCATCTTTCTTGCCATCCCGTCCCGCTCGTCAAGTCACTTGGGGGTTTTGGATGCGCTTGTGGCGACATCTTGCATCTTGGGCGAGATCAGATTATTAAAAAATGTCCGAAGACCCCCAACACCCCCCCCCCCCCCCCGCGTTATGTTTGATCTCCCATATAACACTTGTCTATGTGTGTTTGTGTGTATGTGTGTGTTTATACATCCTATTGATCGTGCGCTAACCCAAGTCGCTCCTGGAGGAACTTTTAACACCCTGTTATTTGCTACTGTAATACAAGAAGAGCGAGTGCTCGTCCGAGTCGTACTATAGAGGCGTTTACGAGGCACTCGAGAGGGAGCAGACCTCCGCAAAGGCTAAACAAACCTCATTTGGGTGAGTAGAGCAAGAGCACTTTGGGTAGATAATGATACTATTACTTAACTTATATTTACTATTGACTCTGGAAAAAGACTCTGGCGGGCAAAATGCGTACTCAAGAGAGACCATTTGGAAGAGAGTGAACAATTCTTTAAAACGCAAGGCTTCAAACCGTTTCATGTGTCTCCCAGTTCCAGTTTATTATCAGTGAATAAAACAAAAACAATTACACATTGTGTATTTAAAACAACCGCATAGCTTTACTCTTGATGAAACCAAGTAGCCTTATGCTAACAAACAATATTAAAAAAAAAACAAATACAGTAAAGTGTCGTTATATCGATATTCTCGGGAGTCGGAAAAAATATCGATATAACCGGACTATCGATATATCCGATCCTGCGGCATGTAAATTTTCTCCTTGCGTTCATAGAAATAGTATTGTAATAAGCAGTACTATCGATATAACCGATATCGATATAACGAGACTTTATTGTACAAGCTAATAGCATTTGTGTTGGGATGTTGTTACCTTTCAAGCAAATATTTCAACACAGAGGGGCATTTAGGCAGACTAAAAACAACACTGGCATATATTCTTTATCCTCCTGTGAAATCCAATCCAAAAACTCGGGAGAAGTTGTGGCCATAATTTGTAAAACCACTTCAAATGACTTCTATTGAGCGTATTTTAGAAAGATTCCACCGCATATAGCTATATTTTACGTTTTAAGACACGCGCTGAATATTCAGGAAGTCTTGTTTTTGAGTTGGTGTCGATTCCTGGCGTGACGTCACTAAAGGAACGCCCTTGACCGAGAAAGCGACACACAATGCATTTTTGGGTACTTTGTTTGGTCTGAAAACTTTGTGTTTATCCGTGTTGATGGTGAAGTTAGAAGGAAAACGCATAAATAACGCGATGGTGAATCGTTGTGTGTTGTATTTGATATTCGCTGACACAAATTCCCAGCAGACAAATCAGCCCATTTAAGACGGAGCTTGGGCGCCATCTTGTGCATTTTCTGGGACGCTACATCTCAGTCCAGATGCCTCAAAATGACATGGAATAACTTCTTTAGTCGATTGCAAACATTTATGCTTTCCTCTTCAGAAATATTTGAATCATATTCATAACTGGATGAGTAACAAGAAAGCATCTTCTCCGAATGTGAAATCTTTGTTTCGATTCTACAGCAAGGCAAGACGTCTTGGCGTGACGTCACAAACAAGGGACGGGACCTTCTGAAACTGGCCATTTCCGGTTTCATTTTGAAGTAGTTTTTGGACACTTTAAGTCATTTTTATTGCTGTTTTTCATTGGACTAAAAATATCAGCCTGTGTGTTTTGGCTATTTTAGATGCTATAAAACATTTTTCTGATGACAGTTAGCAAAGAAAAAAAATGGTGTCGGTTGTCCTTTAAATTATTTCCTTTCAACTGTGATTTAAAAAAAACAACTCGTGCTCCAAAATAAACATTGAAACTACCATTCAAGAATTTATTCAGGAATTGAAAATATGACATAGAGTGCCATTCCTGAATTAGTTTCTATTTTGTATTTTTCTTGCTATGGTGCCGATAAAGCACTGGCCAGACTTCTGGCAATGTTTTTTCCCTTCCACAAGGGTGCAGCATTTCCCTTTTTTTCCATGTTAGCGCTTTGTTACAGCTTCAGCTACTGTTAAAGCTCTATATAAACCGATATGTATGTATTGCATTATATTTTAGACAGCTGCCCTTATTTCAAGCTTATAAAACCACAGACCCATGTAATTTATGTTAAAATACGAAAGCAATGTAAGTCATTTTAAGTGATGAGTGCTTAATATTTAAATAAGATGGGCAGGTGTGCTACATCACCAAAAACCACATCGAGCAAGTCAATTTGTCAGATGGAGGAGTGGAAAGAAAAAAAAAATAACTTACTAAATATTCATGCATATTCTCCGGTGATTTCCCCTTTTGTGTTCGGCAGGATACGGGATTTAAATACTGCACGTGTGCAAGTGAAATGAAAGGCCCCATGACATTTTTTATGCCAAATCATATTGCATGCTTTGAGGTAAAAATATGTACCTGCTACTTAAACCGCATACAGGTTGGCAGCTCTATTTTAACATCTAGCCAGCAATCAGTGTCAATTTGTATCCTTCATGTAATGTTAACCAAATCTAGCTGTGTTATCACTTAATTCTACATGACCGATGGATGGAATGCTGACCATGACCATGATCTAAAGGTTTTCCAAATATAAGGCACAACACATTATAAGGTGCTACAGGAGAGGTTATTTCTTCTACACTGGGGGTTTGGAGGCTGCTTCCAGTGCGACCTGTTATTATTTCACATAAAAGTCAATCAGCTTGATTGTCAAATATGCTAATATGCATGACATACAGCACAGATGAAATTACTGTCCTCTCGGACCCAGCGTGCGAGACACTTATAATGACTGTAACAAACATAATAAACACGAAAATGCCAAAGGCGTACAAGGCGCAGGGTCTTTTTTTTTTTTTTTGGAAGAAAATCAAGGCTTTTGGGTGCCCCTTATAAACTGGAAAATGCGGTACTGTTGCACAATTGTGATTGCTCTGCCAATCCCAGTTTTTAACATGAATATTTCTCCAAATGTAAACACTGTCTTCCTTCATATTCTTATGACTTATTTTCTTATTTTTGCTCATCCAGAATGTCATTGAGTGGATCATTTAATTTCTATTTTTATCAGCGTTTTTTTTTTCCACTGCAAGTCAGTAATTGCCTCCCAAGGACTCCAATGCATTGAGCGGAAAAAGTTTGCATTTGTTTAGTTCTGCGTTGAAAAGAAATCTTTATTTGTACGTGGATGGCGCGTTGCCTCCACTCCTACATCCCCGCCATCTCCTTCCCGGCCCACTTGCGCATCCGTGTTCTCATTCAACCTCATCTGTTGTCCATCTCGCCTTCAGGATAAGCAAGTAGCGGTTGTGTATCCCCCCCCCCCCCCTCCGGAATGAGTCAGGTATTAGCATATTATCTTCATTATGGCAGTGATGAGATGGCTGTCACGATGCTTCACTTTTATTAAAAAGCTCTCATGGGATATTTTAAGTGCGTCAAGCAAAATTAGCATATGTCATTTCTCATCTGCCCTCTTAAACTGTATTTCCATTCTGATATGTTTTTCTTATTTTGGCCCAACGCATTCCTCCCCTGTCAGCACTCCTTACTCGACCCCCCCCCACCGCCTCCCAGCCCTCAATCCCCACCCCCTTGCCGCCCATCAGAAAATCTGTAATTTAGCAGATGGCTAAGAAAGCAGAGATTGCTGGAAATAAATCGTTATTGGAAGGAACGGAAGCTGGAATGCCACGCTTGACGGGAAGAAATGCAAGACCTTGATGCCGGTTCCAGTTTGACCCTTCTGATAACGTTTCATATCACAACCACTTGACGCATCAAATGGCAACGGAATGGCCATTCGCACACGTATAACTCAATAATAATTGTCATTTGGGAATGAAACAAACCTGGAAATTAAAAAGCGCAAATCAATTGTTATCTTTAGAACAGCTATTTTAACTGATTCCTGCAACCACCATGCACTGTAAATTCACAATAACTGATCGACGAATCAAATTGAAGTGCCTCAGTGCTCCCCAGACGGAAACATATCACAACACATAGTCCAAAAGCTTTTAGTTCAGGAAATGAGGCAGAGGCTTATTTAAGTAGCACATATCACACCCAGAGGCAACCTCAAGTGTTGAGCAGAACCCTGAAGAACATAAAAGCCAAGCGAGTGCAATAAGAGTGCAACAAATCTCTCAAAAGCATACATTTTCTAGAGAATGCAAAAAATAATAATAAATCTTCATTCAGTCCAGTGCCACAGTGTGATTACACTCGGGCAAAAGTACGAGAGCACCTGGTCAGCACAACCAGAGTATGTGCAGATGAATGGAAATAAGCGGCTTCTTTCCACAAGAGGTTGGTGTGCCACTATTGGGAAATCATTGTTCATTCATCCGCAATATTTGTATGGAGTCACACATTGCTGCTGTGGTCCTTCCCGAAGGGATTTTGTGTCAACTCCCATACATCTGTCTCAAGTTCTTCCACTTGAAACTTGCCACGCTTGCCCTTCTGAAAAAAAAAGGGCTTTTCCCTAAACGCTCTGGACAGAATTGTTCAAATAGTGCATTCATTCTAATGGTGTCATTCTCATACGCTGCTAGATTAGTAGAAAACAAGATTTAAATGTTTTAAACTGTGACAAATAACATTGTAAAATTGTTTAAAAAAGGGGGGATGCTTTCAATACTTTAAGGGTACAACAATTCTTGTAACTACAATTGCGGTGGTCAATAAGTAAATTATTAAAAAAGCAATTGGAATAACAAAACAAAAAGAGAATGTTTTTCGGTGATTAAAATGTAGCAAACCTTCAGTTGTGTTACATCAATTATTGTTGGAGTTTTATAACAGCTGAGTGTATTTGAGACGCTGCTAACATGTGAGTGATCAGTTCGTATCTTAGTGCTATCGCTAGTTAGCAACTAGCTAGCGAAACGCTAGTTGACTGGTTCTTTTACATTTTACTATTTATTTTTAAAATAAAAACATTCATCATCCACCTTGGCATGTCTGTGTTTCACTGTGTAAGCAAACGTTTGAAAAGTACACATTCTGGTTTGTAGACTTTTACAGAATTTGCTGATGAAGCTGCTAGTCACGTAGCATTAGCATTCGCCATTTCTGGTGGATGTGGAGAGACAGCATTTGTGCTTTTTTTTCTATTTCAGGACAGATGAGGATAATTTGAGAGTGACTATGCTACCAATCTCACTTTTTTCTTTTCTCTGTGTTTTTTTGTTTTTTTTTGTTTCACATTACAATTACACGGGACATAGATTGGATAAACTCAGTGTTTTTGAGGGCACCGACAGAATTGCAATTCTAAATCGAGATTGGATTTATCTTTTATGATTGTCACCGGAAAACAATAAACTGCTGGGTTAAATTTAGTTAATTCTAAACTCATTGTGTTCTTTATACCATTTTGTCATACAACAAAAAAGAGAAAATGCCAAAATTAGCCCCGTTGTGGGAAAGTGTCTAAGTCACATTTGTTTTCTTAATGAATCTCATTTGTTTGGTTGTCATTGCCGATGAAGCTTGTAATCATCAACACCGAATTTCCGTTAGTCTTTGTCTTTACACAGTTGTGTCGTGAATGTCTCTGAGAGGCAGGCTGTGACAGATGGAAACAACCTTCTCTTCTCACACTTGTTCCCTTCATCTCGCCTCTTCCTCACTCATGACCTTGACATGAACTCGTTGGAGGTCGGTCATCTCTTTTTCCTTTTTTCTCCTTCAAAAGCCTTCATTGCCGGTTTTTCTGCCGGTATTTCCATCGCTGGGGAGTGAAAATCTAACAGATATGCATATTATTCGGGAAAGAGCTTTGCCAAAAATAACATATTTTGAGGTAATGTGACATGAGAAGTGCTCTCGGAGTGACAGTTAATGAGTTGGGAGCAGGGTTATCTTTTTTTGGAGAGATCACTTGGCTTCACGCCACCTCGGGGCATCATCTCAATTATTCAGCATATCATCCCTAACAGGGTTCACCCAAACGTGTCAGCATCAAACGACACCCTCGCACTGGTTTTGTCTTTCTCGAGATATTTTGGGGCGATGATCACCACATGCCGTTGTGAAGCTCCCATGCATGGTGAAGAACAAGAAGGCAGCAGAAACTGCTGTGCCATTTGCGTATGGTTGAATGGGCAAGGCAAAGTGATGACAGGTTAGATGGTTGGAGGAGGGAGTGGACCCAGAGCGAAAGCGAAGAACCCAAGACAAGGGTCAGGAAGAAGAGACTGAGGATGGAAATGGGCAGCATTGAAGTTACAGGTCAGTGAACGTCTCATCTTTAATCAATCACACAGTTCTTATGAGTTTGGGGTAAATCTGAGGTAAACAGACACAGCCTGTTAAACTGTCATCTTTATGTAGGTGATCTGGCCTTGGACTAATTTATGACTTGGTAAACTCTTTCACAGGAAGAGGTCATTAGCCAGGTTACAAATCTATCAGTTCACGGAAAGGTCAACCAATTAAATTACAGTATCTACGTTCTGTTTGTTTTTTTTGTTTGTGTTTGGGACGTGTTAGAGATGTTTGATCGGACACTGTGGACAAAAGCTCGAAACCAGAAAGATTGTCTTTACTGCCGGCAGGAGACGCAGCCATTCATGACAGACGCCTGAATTCTGCAGCCCTCTGCCAAGCTATTCATTGAGAGTATCTGCAAATTAAAGTGGTGCATTAGTAAAACATTGTTTTCTTGATTAGAATACCACACCTCTTGAGTTCTAAGCATGAACAGCTGTAAGCCATAAAACATGGTCTTTTCCATGAATTGATGAATTTGTAACATGGCTAACGAGCTCTTCCTGTGAAGGAGTTTCAAGTCGTAAATTGCTTCGGTGATGAAGGAGTTTCCCATGTCCTAAATTCTATCCAAGGCCAGATCTCCTATATAGATGAAGATGACATTTTAACAAGCTGTGTCTGTTGACCTCAGATTGACCCCAGGTTGTCTGTGCTTCAATTGTGTATTCGAGTCACACATGTTGACTAAGCATATAACAGCATGAAACTTTTAAATATGATAACTTCTCATTCTGTCTAATCTCTATCAGGACGTCCAGGGATGTGGTCTTCAATAAATACCTTAGCAGATGGCTGCAGACGTTGGTTGTCGGTCATGAAGGCTGCATCACCTGTCGGCGGTAAAAGACAATCTTTATGTGTTCAAGCCTTTGTTCATAGTGTCCGACCGAACATCTCCGACAACATCCAAACGAGAAAAACATCATTTCTAACCTTTTTTTTAACCATTAATGTGACCTTAAATCTGTACAACTCAAAAATAACCGATTTAGATAACAAGCTCTAAGTAGATTAGATGTTCTAGTCGGCTTTTCCTGTTTTTTTTTCACACAGAGGTCTGAGGATTTTGTACCATCATTGACTGCTATTTGGAACTTTTCATCATTCCATAAATAAAACCTCTAATTCATTTTGTTTAAAAAGCACACACACACACACACACTAGTAATTTGCCTAATCCTGCAATACGGGGACACTACTTTCTCTTCAAATTTTACATGACATATATTTGTAAATCAGGAGCCAGTAATGTTGCAGATGTTACATGCACATCTGCAGGACAATTATGGCTTCCGATTGGACACTAATAGTGCATAGGTGGGCCACAGTGAGTCGTTCAATGATATGGATAAAGTCCATATTGAAGTGCCTGTAAGGGAGGAATGTTTCCCGGGTGCACTAACGAGAGGGTGAAGGCAGTTGGCAACCTTTTTAACATCCCTTTCAGAGAGCCGCTTTAGTCAAATGTCTCCCGATGCCCTTCATTGCCGTCTTGAGGCTGGCAAAAGGTAATTGTGAGCTCATTTATGTTGCAGCATTTTAATTGGCTCGGAAGCATTTTAATCATCCACTGCGGATCTTTTTGTCTTTTGTGTCTCTCGGTTATACCGGTACTATCTTAATCTATTTGGCGCTAGGTTGTGCTGGCTATCAAACTTAGCCGCAATGCTCTCCGCTTGGCACTCTGTCCTCGATTGGAGCCTCTTTCAAACATCTGCCCAAGGTCATTTTGTGAGGCCACAAATGGCCACCTTTCCCGCCGCCGTCACCTTAGTAAAACAATGTTCTGTGTGTACAGACACGACTCTGTATTATTTATCGGCGGTCTAAAACGCTCTTCTCATCGGACTTGCTCTCGGGTCTATGTGATCAATCTTTCCTCATACAGTCAAGTGCTTCCCAGTTGGAGCAGAGAGTGGCGCTGAGTCAGTGGCTGACACGGGTGGCATGGTGACATTTTCATTTGCGCCGTCTCTCTTTAATAGGATACTCCAGCCGGCGGTCTTTCGTTGCCGTGACTGTAATGAGGTCAGCTGTGAGGCTGCGTCTACAGGACGCTGCTTTCAAGGGCAGTCAGAAATGAGGCTGGCGAAACGTCAATCGCAAAACAGATCCCAAATACGGATGTGCCTTGAGATACGAGTTTTTCGAGACACGGGCAGGCGTTCAGCAAATTTTAGGGTTTGATACGACAATGGATACGACACGCTCTGTGCTGACAGTCACCTCGTGTGACTTCTTAGCATGAAACAATAAGATGTGTGGCTGCCGCTGCTCACCCAAGAAAAAAAAAACTTATTTTGTGACTGTAAAGTGACGTTGAAAGTTTTGAAAGGCGCTTATAAATGAAATTATTATTATTAACATCTGATTAGATGTTTCTGATACGTTGACATCATCTCATAGAATGGATAACTTCAAGCTGTTTAAATTAAAGTTTACCGTCAAACTAAACATCAAACAAAGGAGATTAGATCGTGCGCGTTTAAAACAATTACATAATGTGGGCCTAGATTGATACCAACAAAGAAGCATATTAACAGACATGAATATTATCAATCCTGATTGCACCCATAACCCTTTAATTGCAAACACATGTCGACAGACAGTTAGCATACATTCTTAATCCTCTTAAAATGGACTAATACTGCAAATGATTCAGTTTGGCCCATTTTGTTGCCCTCAGGTGAAATGGATTAATGGCATTTCTTCACAATTTAATGTGGAAAAAAAAATACATGTATTTAGATGCATTTATGATTCTTTCATATTTTATTTTTCCAACATCAAGAAACAACATGACACGACATTCACAAAGCTTGAGAGCAAGAGCAGACTCACATTTTGATATTATTATGTCGCTGTTGAATCCCCCCCCCCCCCCCCCCCCCAAAAAAAAACATCTTAATCGTTCTTAAAAGACGAGAAATATACATAAAAGATGTGCTCTTCAATACAAAAATACACAAAAGCAAAAGTGATTTTATTTTTATGTCAAGACTTACTGTATCAAGTGATCTACATTGTGCATTCATAAGAGTAAATAGCAAGCATCGAAGCATGATGACATTTTGCTCCCCGCGGGTTACGCAAGGGTGTCGGCGGTCACATTTTCAAATCAATGTCGAGATGAAGCATTCGCTGAAGTGATAATGCATGCGGGATTGCGGATTTATTCCCAGTACCGCTTTGCTATGGATCGTAACGTCCGTGTGTCTGCGGCAGCATCAGAGAACCCCACGGAGCCTCTGGTCAACCTGGACCGCAGTCAAGCCCTGCGGCTCAGCCTGCCTTCAACCTCGCCGCACGCCCAAAACTGAGATTAGATCACACCACACAGCATGCACACATTGCTCGATTGCATGCGGCACAGTACACAGCATGTCCAGTGGAAAATATCGCAGTAAAAAGTATCGCAGCAAATATTTCGGATTCTCCCAGAATCGCTGGAGCCAACAGGGCACAGTTGAAATATTCCTTTACAAAGACAGTCGTATAAAAATGTTTATTTTTAGTTAACTGGCATGTTAATACTCAGATTGCAGCCCTTGTAGCCTTCTCTCTCCCTTTTTTTTCTAATAGGCCAGATCGTTGTCATCCATTTTTTTAACCATTGTCCTTCAACTTTCCAAAATATTGGCAGTCAAATAAGTCTGAAAACCAATCATATGGCAACAAGACCCTGGTATTGCGCAAACTCACTAAGTGTGCAATTAGATTGCTGAGATGTCATCATGGTACTTTAAGGGGGCATACTTGCATGATAAAATACAACCTGCAAGGTCAAACACAATCGGATCCGGGATGCTGAGTGACCTCTATGTAGGAAAGTAGAAAAAATATATATATTTTCTAGCATTGAACTGCCACCGTCATAAAATCTTTTTTTTAACTAATTCATTGACATTCCAGAATTTATTTGGGAATTGAACAGCATGACATGGAGCGCCGTTCCTGAATTTGTTCGGGTTTTGGTTTTTCTTGTAGGAGCCGATAAAGCGCTGGTCAGACCTCTGGTGATGTTTTTTTTTCCCTCCATGAGGAGGCAGCATTTGCCTTTTGTACATCCGCCCCCATTTCAAGCGCAGATAACTCCAGACCCATATAACTTAGGAATTAGTATATATATATATATATATATATATATATATATATATATATATATACTCTTTTTCATCAGGTAAAAAGAGGTAATTCTAATTCCTTTTTTCCCCTCATGAAGGGAAAAAAAAACATCACCAGAGGTGTATATATATATATATATATATATATATATATATATATATATATATATATATATATATATATATATATATATATATATATATATATATATATATCTCGATATCGGATATATCGATAGTCCCGGTTATATCGATACTATTTCTATGCACGCACGGAGAAAATTACATGCAAACAGGGTCGGATATATCGATAGTCCCGGTTATATCGATATTTTTTCGGACTCCCTTGAATATCGATATAACGAGACTTTACTGTATATATATATATATATATATATATATATATATATATATATATATATATATATATATACAGTAAAGTCTCGTTATATCGATATTCATATATATATATATATATACAGTAAAGTCTCGTTATATCGATATTCAAGGGAGTCCGAAAAATATCGATATAAAAAATATCGATATAACCGGGACTATCGATATATCCGACCCTGTTTGCATGTAATTTTCTCCGTGCGTGCATAGAAATAGTATCGATATAACCGGGACTATCGATATATCCGATATCGATATAACGAGACTTTACTGTATATGTATATAAAATCTTGGCATACGAAAACTATTTCGTATGCGGGATCACTGTATCTGTGTGTGTGTCTGTATGTGTGTGTGGATATGCGTGTATGTGTGTTTGTGTATGTGTGCATGTGCATGTGCATCCGCATGTGACTGAGAGGCACAAGCATACGGCATGTGGGTGTTTGGCACATGGTCCTAATTGCTGGCCAGCTTTGTGACTGTTTTCACAAGCGGTTCCAAATGCTAGCAAGCGCACATCTGTTTCTGACCCCCTGCTCACCCCCCCCCCCCCCCAAAAAAAAAAAAAAAAAAAAAAGACAAATGAATAAATAACCTTGTCCTTGGAGGCTCGTGGGGGATTTCTTGTTTGGTAAATGTGGTGTGAAAGCGGAAAGGTGGTCTGCAGGGAAAACCTGGTGAGGTGCGACTGTATGGTCTTAACACCTTTTAGCTGAGAGCAAGAGAGATTTATGTCATACTCTGTAATCATACTTGGGCCAAACATGGAAATTAGAACAATAATTTGACCTGCTGAAACAGCATGGAACCATATTTAGACACATGAGCGATTAGGTCTTTGAATTCGACCCTGATTGTCTCCTTGCCCCAAAAAATTACCGTATTTTCCCGGTGTAGAAGGCGTACCCAAAAGCCTAGATTTTCTTCAAAAGATGACCCTGCGCCTTATATACAGGTAGGCCTCATATGTGACGTAATATTGAACCGAAACAAGTCTCGCAACTACTGTCAACAGCCATGACTCCATTCCCTCCTGTTGAAGAAGTCGTGCGTAAGCCCATCCTCTACCTATAGTGCCTTATATATATGTAGCCCTCTACTGGTGTGCCTTATATTTGGAAAACTTATATATATGACTTTTTTTCATTCATTGAAGGTACGCCTTATATTCTTGTGCGCCTTATACACTGGAAAATATGGTAAATATGATTGAACAGGGGGGCAATAAATGTGGAAAATTAACATAAAAACAACAAGCCTATAACTATAAGGCACCCCCAAAATTGTCCAATGAATCAGATTTTGTTTTACTTTAATGCCGATTGCAACATTACAAGCAACACGCTTGCTCGTGTTGCTATCTATTAGCTATCTACCTAGCTATCTGTTTCCTATCTAGCTGGCTAGCTATTAGTTATCAATTGGCTAGTGAGCTAGCTTTCTATCTATTTGAGTTACTTCCTGAGTGACCGCTGGCGCGTGTGGCTGCCGCTGCTGACCCGCAGAAAAACTGATCCTGTGACTGTAAAGTGACCTTGAGAGTGATGAAAGGCGCTTAGAAATCAAATGTAGTATTATTATTATTATTATTATTAAAAGAACAACAAAAAACTAAATAACAAATAAAATAACACAACACAAAAGACACAGACAGTCATTCAATTTTCAGCACTTTCTGCACCCTCTGTTGGATGAAGCAGTTCTCGATGAAAGAGGAGAGGATGAAAGTGTTCTTTTCCCCAGTGGATCAGGGACGTCATGGTGAAATACGCACATCTCTACAAGCTAAATGTTGAAAGCTAACACGAAGATGTAGCATCCATTGACAAAAAGAGATTGTCTCACATCTCACGTGAATCCGCTTCAATTCCAAGCCGCGACCAATTCTCTTTTAAATCGCAATTGAGGGAAAGAAAAGAATGCAATTCGATATTTTTCAAAATCCTTCTCTTCCCACTCGTTCTTATGATAATTTCCTTGTTTATTTTTCAAATTATAATTTTGCGCTCCCGAACTTCTTTTGTCGCTTGTGTGACAATTACAAATGTACTCCAAAATAGAACACGCGGGGTACATTTGCTGCATTAAGCCCTGCTATTTGTCATTGTTATTTGCAATTTTGCACACACGCATGCATATTTAATAACCGTAAAATCATCAAACTGGGTTTATTATTCCCCCTATAACAGAACTGATCAGTTCCAGCATGAGGCTTTCCTGACATTAGCTTTCCTGGTGCATCCCGCCCTATGCAGGTGTTCTCACCTTACGTTTAACCCCATCCCAGTCCTCATCCTTTTTTTTTTTTTATCCTCACACCGCTTCATGCTCGCTAACAAGCCTGTGCAGTAGGGGGGACGTGGACCTCGTATCTATGGCGTGACCAAGGTCATTGTTTAAACAGAGCGTGACCTTGCTCATCGCTCATTGTGACAAAGTGGCAGCTCACAGTTGAGGTGGTGCGGGGTAAGAAGGGGAATGCTGCCATCACTACAGCACAGCCCTCTTTAAAATATGGCTTCGTTGCACTTTGAGGTGTTCGGCATCCTCCTTCTGTCCGTCTACTTGTTTAGTGTGTGTGTGCGAAGGGGAATGCGGGGGTTGCACGCAATTGGGGAAATCTGCTTGAATCGAGAGCGTTCACCCTTGAGGAATCTCATGTCGTCCTTGTGAAAAGCATCTCTGCCTCTCTTGTGCGCACACTCCCGTTTCCCTGCGCTCCCCGCATCCCTGACTCCTCCCCCTTCCAACAAACATCCTCCATCCTGCCTTTTCTCCCTCCTTCCCCTCCCCTACCGTCCATCCTCCTTGCAGATCGACGTATCACAGGAGGCGACTCGGGAGCAGATGCGTTCGGCGGATCCGTGTGTGGGATGCTGTGAAAAGTGTGTTGCGGCGCAGTGAAGAAGTGGAGTACGGGAGCGTGGAAATTAAACGCGGAGACGGTGAGGTGATACCTGCGTGCTGCAGTGGTGGAAGTCCTCCCTCCCTCCACCTCCGCTTCCCGCACCATTAAAAAGCCTCCTCAGATGCGCACCTCCTGCCGATGTAATATTTATGACAAAAGAGAGAGCGAAATATTCCGGTCACGTTTTGGAGCTGTCGGACGGCTGTCCTGAAGAGCACCGGAGTGGAACCCGGTCCAGGATCGGAGACGGACGCCTGCAGTAGGATGTAAAACCGAGTTGGCGCTCTTCACTCGGGTGAGTTGACTTGTTTGTAGAAAAAAAATGATTCAAATAGAAAAAATAATATAGAAGGAAAGATGACATATGAAGGATTTTTTTTTCCTTCTTCTTCACAAACATGAAATGACACCATGGTGACATTTTTCCAATGGAGTGCATGTGTTCTATTTTGTGCTGAAAAAAATCGTCTTAAAAGCAAATGCACTTTGTAACCTCAAATGTGTAAGTGCAGTATTTTGCAAGGGAGGGCACACACAGTTGTTGTTGATGGGCTCCAGTCACATGGACGGGCCACGCTTAACGTGATACTCATTGTAAGGGCCACATGCTTCACTTCCCCAACCAACGTTTGCAACTGCGTTGTCTCAGACAAATTACCCTTAAATGCCGTCAACCCTCCCGGGACAATCAGGTGCCTTTGCGCATGACATCGGATTCCTAATTGGCATATTTGAATTTGAAATGTGATCTCGCGGTGACATGATTTCAAAAAGCATCCCACCAGCGTGTCACCTACGTGTTGATGAGATTGGTGAAATTGGCCCGTGTGTGCACGGCGACACCGGCGCGGTGGATTATTTTTATTTTTTTGCCTAACGGAAGCTGGTGCAAAGTAGCATCTCATCTCATTAGGATGACGCGTATGCTGGAGGTCCCAATTAGTCGCATACGTAGCGAGTGTCACGCAATGGCTGATCCGCAGACCGCCAGCCCGGTCGGGACGGCAGGTCTTGCTTTTATCAGTTGTCACCGCATAAACGTTGACCTCACAGAACCTCTGTTCAACTTTGCAGTCGTTTCTTATCAAGACTTTTTGCTTTTGTTATTTTCGCATGCACACAATTAACTCATTCACTGCCAGACGATGGGCAAAAATGTGTCCACTGCAGTGCCAGGGTTTTTGTCATTGTTACTCAAATTCCAGGACCCACAGAATATTGAATTTTAAGACTACTGTCAGAGATGTTCGATCGGACACTGTGGACCCAGAAAGATTGTCTTTACTGCCGGCAGGAGACACAGCCATTCATGACAGACGCTTGAATTCTGCAGCCCTCTGCCAAGCTATTCATTGAGAGAATATGCAAATTTAAGTGATACATTAGTCAAACATACAACATACAAACGCTTTCTTGATTATAACACCACGTCCCTGGAACGTTCTGAGTGCGAACAGCTGTAAGCAATAAAACATTGTCTCTTCCATGAACAGATACATTTGTAACCTGGCGAATGAGCTCTTCCTGTGAATGAGTTTGAGGTCCAAAATTACTCCTGTGATAAGGAGTATCCCAAGTCCTAAATTCTGTCCAAGGCCAGATCTCCTAGATGAAGATGACAGTTTAACTTGCTGTGTCTGTTGAGCTGATTGACCACAGGTTGTCTGTGCTTCAATTGTGTATTCGAGTCACACATGTTGACTAAGCATATAACAGCATGAAACTTTTAAATATGATAACTTGTTATTCCCAATCAACTACATCAACATTCAATGCAGTGTAAGAAACCTTAGAGTCTCTTCTTTCATCAGAAAAAAAAGTTAATTCCTAAGTTGTTTGGTTCTGGAGTTATATGAGCTTGAAATGAGGGCAGATGTATAAAATACAATGCAATACATACATATTGCTGGAACAAAGCGCTAACATGAAAAAAAGGGAAATTATGCCCCCTTGTGGAAAGGAAAACATTGCCATAGGTCTGGTCAGCGCTTTATCGGCACCCAAGCAAGAATAAACAAAACCCAAACTAAATCGGGGATGGCGCTCAACGTCATATTTTCAATTCCCGAATACATTTGTGAATGGCAGTGAATGAGTTAATGACCTTGTATACATAATGATCCTTAAGATCATTTATATTGTGGTTTGCTAAGTAAAATGGCTGTAGTTTACCGTGGAAGGGCATGGTGGACTAGTGGTCTGCATTACAAACAGAAGATCTGGGCTCATATCTCCATTTTGACATCTTTGTGTGGACTTAGCATGTTCTCTCTTGTGCTTTTGTGGGTTGTCTCTAAGTACTTACTCCCTATTACGTTTTGGTTGATTACATGGATGTTCAATGAAAACTCAAAAGGCTCAATCAACGTTCATTTATTGATATCTGCCCTGCGATTGATTGGCGAGCCAATCCCGAAGACACTCCATCTTGTAGTCAGTCAGCCACAATGAGCTCCAATTACCTGCAACTCTAATCAGGATAATTGGGATCGAAAAAGAATGGATGGAGTTTGCAATGGAGTAAAAGTGCATTGCATCCCTCTGACAGCTAAGAAGTAACACAATTAAAACAAACGGAACATTATTAACTCATTCACTGCCATTTCTGAATATATTTGGGAAATGAAAATACAGTGAGACCTCAACTTACAAACTTAATTGGTTCCCAGACAGAGTGTGTAAGGCGAAAAGTGTGTATCTCAAAAAAAAAAATTCCCATAGGAAACCATTAAAATGGGAATAATCCGTTCCCGGGTTTCCATAAAATATGCTTGTCAACTAAATAAGCCTTAAAACTTTACACAACATACCTTATTCTATGTATAATAAATGTGCTATTGTATTGTAATGAATGAAATACACTGCATTGTATCATAAAGTCACTTTATTTACATTTGAATGGTCATTTATGGCTTGATGGAATGGCGTTGGAGGTCGACGGTCAAAGGGAATTGCTGTTTGGAAAGAGAGGCACATTACATGAGGATTGTAATTAAAGAAATAAACTGTCCTGTAAAATAAAGTTTTATTTACCTTTTTGATGGTCGTTGATGGCTTATGGAAGGAGAGTCACCTTCCATATGGACTGTTGGTAACTTAACCTCTGGTGCTGTTCGATCGTGTGCTTCCGCCGAAGATCACTCCGCCAGCCGTGGTGGGTGTGTATTATGAAAATAGTGCTTATTATAAGGTTTAATTTTCATAAATTTGACGTTTGTAAGACAAAAAGTTTGTAAGTTGAGGTCTCACTGTATGACATCGGGCAACATTCCTGAATTTGGTCGGGTTTTGTTTTTTCTTGTGTGTGTGGGGGGGGGGGGGTGCCGATAAAACACTGGTCAGAGGTCTGGCAATGTTTTTCTCTCCCACAAGGGGGCAGCATTTGCTTTTTATACAACCGCCCCCATTTCAAGCTTAGATAATTTCAGACCCATTTAATTTAGGAATTAACTCTGATGAAAGAAGAGAGTCTAAGGTTTCATATGCTGCATTGAATGTTTATGTAGTCCTGAAACTCAATATGCTGCAGCTCCTGGAATTTGAGTGAAAATGACAAAAACTCTGGCATAGACACATTTTTTCTACGTCTGGCAGTGAATGAGTTAAATACAATTTAATATCTACTTTATTATCATTATAATCAGTTGATTATTAGACAACAAGAAACCACCACGCCGAACGAAAAACAACCTCTTCAATCATGCCGTCTGTGTCTGACTGGTTTGTTTTTCTTTGGGCTCGGTGGTTTCTTGGGGCTAGCCAGAAATGATCGTTTTCCATCTTTTTTTTTATTATTAATTTATCATTTAAAAAAATCATCAAGTGCTACTTTTAGTTCACACTGCACGTTTAACAAAATTGAAATATTTCTCAAAAATTTCAAACTCTCTTTCATGAAGTTGGAGTTTTACGATATGTAACCTGAATGTGTCTGTTATAAATTCTATTGTGAATTTAGGCATGGTATCTATATTAGTAATAATTTGCAATAAATAGTAAGTCATTAATAAATGGGGGGAAAAGACGGTGTGGCTAATGCTAATGTGGTCTGAAACAATAGTAGAATTAAAGGACAACCGACACCATTTTTTTGTTTCCTAACTGACATCAGAAAAAAACATTTTATTGCATCTAAAATACCTGATATTTTTAGTCAAATCCAAAACACCACTAAAATGACTTAAAGTGTCCAAATTCTGCCACAAATCACCTCGAAACTGGGGATTTTCAGAAAGTCCCGCCCCCAGTTCGTGGCGTCACGCTAAGTCGTCTTGCCTTACTCAAAGAAACAAAACAAAGGGCTCACGGAGTTCAGATTCGGAGAAGATGCTTTCTTGTTCCTCATCCAGTTATGAATAGAGGAAAGCATAAATGTTTGCAATCGTTTAAAGGAGTCCTCCCATATCAATTCGAGCCGTCAATGACGGTGATGTAGTACCCCAGAAAATGCAAAAGATGGTGCCCAAGCTCCGTTGGAAATGGGCTGATTTCTCTGCTGAGAATGTGTGTCCGCGAATATCAAATAGTCTTAGTGCAGGGGTGTCAAAGTCATTTTTTGCCGCGGGCCACATTGTAGTTATGGTTTCCTCTCGAGGGCCGTTATGAATTTGGGGAACCCATTAGAATGTTTAAATCCCTTCAAATATTACATATAGAGCACACAGCAAATTACAAATTACTCGTTTTCAAATCTGAAGTCAAGAATAATCACTTTTATTGTGGTTGACATCCAAAAATATGAAATTTTGGCTCAGATTTTAGCAATCATCATGGAATTTAACAAGTTTGATTTGCTTTCGCGGGCCGAAAAAATGATGCGGCGGGCCGGATATGGCCCGCGGGCCTTGACTTTGACACCTGTGTCTTAGTGCAACACATAACAATTCACCATCGCATTATTTATGTGTTTTCCTTCTAATTTCGCCATTAACACGGATCAACACGATGTTTTCAGACCAAACAAGGTACCCCAAATTGCATTATGTGTCACTTTCTCGGTCAGGGGCATTCCAAATGTGACGTCACGTCAGGCATCGTCATCAACTCGAAAACAAGACTTCCTGAATATTCAGAGCGAGTCTTAAAACGTAAAATATAGCTCTATGCGGTGGAATCTTTGCCAAATACGCTCAGTAGAAGTCATTTGAAGTGATTTTACAAATTATGGACACAACTTGTCCAAAGGCGTCGGTCGTCTTTTAATTAAAAAGAAAACCTTTATACTTTGCAACAATGTTTTTTTTTTTTTTTTGTGATTAGTCGTCTTATTGTGTTTCAAGTTGTGAAAAATGGGGCAGGCGACTTTACGAGTTTAAAAGTGACTTTAAAAGTTACCACAATCTTCTTTTTGTTGGCTTTTTAAAAATGTGTCCGCCTTCTTTTTCTCTTTTGGGTTCATTTACAACCAACTTCATCCGTGAAGACCGCTCATTACTAATTTACCGTTCTAGTAAATCAGAGGGATTCAAATATCCAGTGATTTCAAATGTCAACGAAAGCCCATCTCTCCTGCTCTGTTTACTCCCGCGGAGTGTGTATCTTTTTAAAATCCAAAATGATTAGAAAGTATTTCCCATTAGCTCTCCGCTGATGTGTTTGCATTGCATGTGGGTCATTGAGAGTTTGTCTTGTGTGCGTGTATTTATAGAGCTGCTTTGATGCTGCTTATGAGGGAAATATTCCACCACCAGTCAGTCACTTTGCATGCAGCCTGACAGTGCATTGCCGTTGAAGGACGACTGTCGTCTTTTACTTTCCCAGCACTGAGCAAAGTGATATGATTTGTCCACTTGTGCGCTTTTTTTTAACCTTTCACGCATGACATTGCTGAGTGGATGGCCAGACTATTTCTGAGCCGATTAAAGGGGCGTCCCGAGTGTGCAAGATTTATGTAAGAGCTGCTCTGCTCTCATACAAAGTCCCCATAAAGCCTCCTGACTGCATTGGATTCAATTTAGGTTTGACTTTAATCATGGCGCAGTTGTCTAATTGGTTTGACTTTTAATTATTTAGGGCAATTTTGGGTAAAGGAATAATGTTTAATTGCATGTCGAAAATACAAATACAGTGATACCTCGGTTTTCGACCATAATCCGTTTCAGAAACCTGTTCGAAAACCGATTTGTTCCAAAACCGAAACAGCACTTTCCATTAAAATCAATGTAAAAAATCTTAATCCGTTCAAAGTCTACGTCTGTGTAAACTCTCAGTCGTACAGGAGTGGTCCATCGATGAAAAGGTTTCCTCAGCCGTCATCTGTACTTTATTGAAGGTGTTGGACATTTCGCCTCCTATCCAAGAGGCTTCGTCAGCGAACTAAAGTCTTACTGGTCGTATCGGCCCTATTTATATATCCCTAATGTCCAGACATGGCGGCGCCGGACACAGCTATGATAGGTCCCTATTCTCAGGTTGTGGGGAGCAGAGGACCACTCCCTGTGGCCCCACTGATTGTTCCTACATTCCTGACTAACGACTGACCTGTTTGCCCCCCTCCCTCCCTCATCGCATAAACCGGATATACAACTTAATAATAGAGCAGGTCATGTGTAAAATTCTAGAAAAACAAACATTTATTTTCACCAATTTTTAACATCAACATTAACATCTGTACAGAAAAATCTCTCTATCTTTCTGCCATGGGGCATGTTGCCAGCTATCCCAGCTGTCTTTGGGCTAACACAGGGCACACTAACTTTTCAAACCATCCTCTGCTTGCTTTAAAATCATGCTATTCAGGAGATCTTAACCAAAGATGTCAGCATGTTCGCAAAAATAAAACAACAATATTAATGCGTCGGTCACAATGAGACAATAAGGAAGACGTGACATATCCGGAAGTGACATATAGGGAAGCAGAGGGTAGTCGAGTGATGCATTCAGATGCACTCAGTTTGGTTAAAAACCAAATTTCGGTTGTATACCAGGGCATAAAAAAATATGACATTATTGGTTGAAAACCGAATGGGATGAGAACCGAGACGTTCGAAAACCAAGGTTTGACTGTATTTAAAAACAACTATCGGTGCAGTAAAATTAAGGACTCTCCAAAAGCAATGCAATAAATGTGTATAAAATCAGCCAGATTTTCTGGAGGAACATAAACTCCATCTTGAGCCTCTGTTCAGTCAGTGGGGGTAGCCGAAGGTAATATGTTTTGTTTGTTGGTAGCTGCCACAAAACCAGGTAAACACAATATATTGCTTAAATCAATCCTCCTCACAGAATGCTATGAATAAATAAACATAGTTAACTAAGCCTTGTATGTTTGGAAGAGATTGTTGAATGGTGTCTCATTTTAGAGCACTTAGTAACTGGCCACCAGAAACAGAGCACTCAAAAAACCATCTATTTTGTTTTCACTCTTTAATATAATCATTCCCCTCATGCTAAAATATTCTGTGACAACCGATTTAAATGACCAATAGAAGGTTAAGCTTGGTTTGTGAACAATAGCCGCCACGTTTGACCGTAACTTTTAAGTCACATTGGAGACGAATGGCGTAACTTCGAGTAGCTGAACCGAGCACCTTTCAAATCTGACTTGCGCGTAAGAATACCCCAAGGGAATAGTGCCTCGAAGCAGCGTGAAACGATTCATCAATCAGTTTTTATCGAAATTGATGAATTACCAAGAAAAGTGGACCGCACACTTGACACAAAGATCGTTAATAAACGTTTTTAAGAATTAAAAAGAAACGTTAACAAATATATTTGGCAGGTAAAGATTTAAAGAATTTCTGGTGGAAGAATACAGTATATCGTAGCTCCTCTGCGGCACCTTGTGGACGAGGAAGGAAATACACGTCACGTATTTTATTTCATTATTTATTTTTATGGCGTATTTTCATATCCGGGACATTGTGGGATGTCATGAAACAACATTTTGTTTCATTTGCATTGTGCCAGTTTTCACGGTAAGATCAGAGCATTGTCATCAAATAGTGAGTATAGTTTTTGCTTTTTTGAATGTTGCTGTGCCGATGACCATTTTGTGTTTGTGAGCCTTTTAACTGAGCGAGTTGCTTATTCTGTAGCCACTAAGGGATATAAGTCTTCTTGTGCCGGTCCCAAGCCCGGATAAATACAGAGGGTTGTGTCAGGAAGGGCAGAAAAAGCTTGGCCAAAACAAACATGCGGATCAAACCTCTAAAGATGGAGGACACTGATTTGCTGTGGCGACCCCCTTGACGGGAAAAGCCGAAAGGAAAAGATTTATTATTATGGCGTATTTTCATATCGGGGACATTGTGGGATGTCATGAAACAACATTTTGTTTTATTTGCATTGTGCCCGTTTATTAGTATGACCATTTTTTTTGTGTGTGCAAAGAGCTCTTAATTAAATGGATTTAATGTCGTGTCAAGAAGACGAAGTTGTTGCGGACGCCATTTTTCACCACTCAAAATACATTCTTGCTGCACAATTCGCAGTCACGTTATATATCGTAGGTCTGCAGTGTTGTAAATACTGAAACCGGTGATTGATTGAGGAAGGAAGAAAATATTGACTCCCAAAGTGGGTCAGCGTTTCAACATTAGGCTGGAACATACATTCTGAAACCGCCCAGACACGAGACACAGTATATCACAGCGTATCACCTGCGGCCCAAACAATGGCAATAAAAAATGCATGGATGAATGGATGGTGTGGATGTTCAGACGACACACAGTAGCATAAAGCATTTATATTGCTGTCATTGCTAAAATGTTCACTTTGATATCGTTTCAAAATGCCATTTACAATCAAACGATTCATTTTTTTCCCATTTAACAGGATTTTTCGTTTTCGCAACTGACCAAACACAATCAATCTTCTTGTTGCGAAACAAACAAACTCCAAAAAGTCCACCAATCCCCCTGTGTTTGCCGTGTCCAATTAACGGCACTTGTATCACCTATTTTGTAAACAGCAGGGCTCTTTAAAGAGTGCCTATGTGTGCAAATGAGAAGGTGAACGAGATCGTAGCGCGGTGGGATGAAAACAGGTGGATTGTTGTGAAAAAAAAAAAAAAAACACCTGAAGAGACAATCTATAGAAGAGGCAGAGCGATAAATCAGACGAGCACCGCTTGGTAAGCTGACTGAAACTGACTATCAGGAGCATGAAAAGTGTGCTCCTAACAGATGACAGGGCGCCCGTGTGAACATTATATGGACTGAGCATGACCCATTTGCTGCACGTCTTCTTGACAAATTGCATTCCAGAATACAAAGGTGTGTTATTTTTACTTTTGACATGAATGGGAACTATGTTTCATCAAGGTATCACGTTTACTGACACACCGAAAAAAAGAGTCAGCACCGAAATGTTGTCATCCTAGATTTTACCATGATTGTTGTTCCTTTTTTTTTCTTGACGGCTGAAAGTAATGGGCTTATCTTCCCAAATCACAAATGATTTTGCACTCAAAATGTGCATCTAAAAACGTCAGATACTATGATGTGTGACTCTTGATTACACAATGATGTGTGTAGGTTATCGTCATTCCTGTTCCTTGCTTCAAAAGAGCTTTTTTTTTTTTTTTTTTTTTAGTCAGGATAGGCTTATATTTTCAAAGACCGAGGGGGAAAATGGCTGAGGGGCTCTGGGTTCCACTCTTTTAAGAATCAAAATCATCTTTATTGGCCAAGTATGTGGAACACAAGTAATTTGTCTCCGGTAGATCATCATCAGAAAAACATGACAAATAACAGTGTCTGAAATAACATCAGCCTGGACGCCCGGGGTGTGTAACTTTTACGTCGGAGGTACAACTTACAAAACGTCTCCGCCCGGGTGGCCGACAACTTCTTCAAGAAAAAAAATAAATAAAATGAAAGATTTGTTTTCAAATCAAATGTTTGCTTTATTCAATAAAGCAAAGGTTCGAACGAAGATTTCAAAATCAGAATAAATTATTCCGATTTTGGAATCTTCATTCGGTTTGGAAATTTCAGAATTTCGGTTCGTTTGGCAATTTGCATACTCGGCACGGCAGGCCAATCAGAAGCCTGCTTCCGAGCGTTATAAGGTCGTGCATTTGCATATCATTTTCCAAAGTCGACGCACAGAACCTCAGCCTCAGAAAAAAGATTCAAAAGAAACTAACAGAATTTATGACGCTGCAAAATGTAAACGTACATTATCCCGTGACTGTAAAATGTCCTTGAGAGTTTTGAAAGGCGCTTAGTAATTAATGTCTCATTATTATTCTTAAAAGCATCATAGAAAGGGGAGTTCACGTGGCTTGTAGCAGACGACGCAACGCAAACATTCCGTTGTGCAACATGCCGAAAAGTGTATGGACAAACGATAACTGGAGCAAAATCATCAGCAAGGGATATTTACCATAAATTAAGCAAAGGACCATTTGTGGTAGGTACTTCCTTAATTAAAAAAATCCTTTGTCCAATGATTTTTTGCGATTAGTTGTCTTATTGTGTTTCAAGTTGTGAAAAATGGGGCAGGCAACTTTATGGCCAGGCAGGCAACTTTTCAGAGTTGTCTGCCCTGGTGTCCACTAACTTTTTGTCATGAGTTTCAGACACTGCAAATAAGCATGGATGATATGAATAAAGGCAAATCTAAAGTGGTACCTCTCAGGAGGAAATATGAGACAATGTGCAACGTATCAAGCAGACAGTGGTTCAAGTGAGTACAAAGCTGGAGCGACAATGATTATAACGGAATGCTGTTCCGCACTATACAGTTATATTTGGGCCACTCTTGAGAGACTTAATGGCAAGGGGGAAGAAGTTTGTTTAAATGTCTGCTGGTTTTGGCGCGCATGGATCGGTAGTGCCAAAAATGTGGTGGCCAGGGTGCGGAGGGTCCAGTAGGATTTTCCGCGCTCATTATCGATCATCTTATCGTTTCATGTATGGAACGAACCGGTGTTATGTCGTGTTAAATCTGTCGTGGGGGTGGGGGGGGGGCAATGGTAGGAAAGAAAATCCTGCAGCCTGTACTCACCCCTCGACTCGGCAATGTCCTGTCTGAAGCAGATAAATGTCAGTAATTGAGTGCTAATTGTCTCACCGAGCGAAACAAATGAATCGTTTTAACCTGCCTCATCAATTCCACTCACTCCTTTGTTGTCACATCTTGTCGTGAGGTCTTTTGACCTCTTGTTCTTCTTCTCCCCGCCCCCCCCTTGTTCGTATTCTCGGCAGCGTTACGTAACACCGTGCCCAAATATAACATCTAAAAAAAAATCAATTTTAGATGCAGAAATAGGGAGCGCTTCTGGCATCGGATGTTGGTGGGCAGTGCATTCTTGCTATGGATCAAAACTTAAATCTGCATCAAGAACTCGATGGTAAAGCAACTGTGAAAAAGAAAGCGGATGCAACTGCATTTATGCACAAAGTACCCTTCAGTCATGCACTGATAAAAAGTTTATATTAAATTGCAAAGTGGATTTTGATAATAAACCAAGCCACCTTGAGTTTGAAGATTACAGGGTAAATATAAACTTGTTATGACATTACAGTGAGACCTCAATTTACGAACTTAATTGGTTCCCAGACAGAGTGTGTAAGGCGAAAAGTGTGTATCTAAAAAAAAAATCCCATAGGAAACCATTAAAATACATTTGCATTATTTACATTTGTGATGGTCATTGATGGCTTGATGGAATGGCGTTGGAGGTCGAAGGTCAAAGGGAATTGTTGTTTGGAAAGAGAGGCGCATTACATGAGGACTGTAATTAAAGAAATAAACTGTGCTGTAAAATAAAGTTGTATTGACCTTTTTGATGGTCGTTGATGGCTTATGGAAGGAGAGTCACCTTCCACAAGGACTGTTGGTAACTCAACTTTTGGTGCTGTTCGGTCGTGTGCTTCCGCCGAAGATCACTCCGCCAGCCGTGGTGGGTGTGTATTATGAAAATAGTGCTTATTATAAGGTTTAATTTTCATAAATTTGACATTTGTAAGACGAAAAGTTTGTAAGTTAAGGTGTTTGTAAGTTGAGGTCTCACTGTGTATTCTAGTTTTTTGTTCGGCTGATCTAAAAATAGCATGGTCCATATCCCCATTTTCTCTGTGCACACTGTAACCTGATATGATGATAAGATGTTCACCATAGTAACCGCTGTCCCTCAAACGTGTAAAATGCAAAGGTGGCCCTTGGACACAAATGTTTTTCCGGAGCAAACTATCATTCAAACGTTTGGAGACACTTCTTATGTGCTACTATCGATTACCTTTCTCCATTATATGAGAAGTTTAGAAATCACATTTTTAAGACAATTTTTTGAGGTGATATAAAAATGATACAAATAAAAGCCATTTCACCAAAATAAATAGTAATAGTAAAATAAATGGATAGATAGATAGATAGATAGATAGATAGATAGATAGATAGATAGATAGATAGATAGATAGATAGATAGATAGATAGATAGATAGATAGATAGATAGATAGATAGATAGATAGATAGATAGATAGATAGATAGATAGATGAGCGAAATGGAGTCAGTGGCTGCTGACAGTAGTTGCGAGACCTGTTATGACTCAATATTACTTCACATATAAGTCATCTTTTAAAGAAAATCAAGGCTTTTGGGTGCGCCTTGCAAAATAAGATAAATGAGAATTTTAGACATACCATTTTAAATGTTATTTTTTTTCTATGATCTTAAAAATGAGACCAATATTAGCCACTTTACACAAAAAATACATACAAAATAAATAATTCAACCATTGCTGTGAATTATAAACTGTACATGTCAAGTCCTTTTTTCTAGAACATAAATTATGAGGTCACATACTCGTATCCGGTTGTAATATGAATGACATTCAAATGCAAATGAAATAGGAGCCAGCATTGTAAGAAAAGAAAAACTTTATTCGTCTCACATTGGAGAAAGTGTCATAGACGTATCGTTATAGGGAGCGTCTATGACTTTTTGTTGTTGTTGTTGATGCTTTCTAGTATGAAACAAAAGGTTTATTTTAAGCCTTCTTTTGCAAAATAACTATACAGGTAAAAAGCCAACTGGACCATCTGAAATGTATCAAGGGTTATTTCAAGGGTCAGTAATTGATGCACGGTGTGTGCTGGCTTTCATGAACAAAAAATTGAAAGTTATTCTGAACTCAGGAAACTTCAATATTTCAATTGTTTGACTTTAAAATATCTCTGAAAAATATTTTTTTAATCTTTTTTTTTTTATTGGATTAGGATTAGCCTTTATTAGTCTCACAGTGGAAAAATTTACATTTCACAGCAGCAAAGTGATGAAAGGAAGAGGAAAGGAAGAAATAGAAAAACAAAATACATAACAATAATAATACATTTAATTTCAAGCGCCTTTCAGAACACATCAAGGACACTTTATAATAAAAAGAAAGCACACAACAATAAAACCATAAGTAAAATGCTAACTAATAAAATAGCTGATTAAACTAGACCATGAAGGCAATTTTAAACAGATGGATTTTGAGGTGGGATTTGAAAATAGTGAGGGAGTCAATATTACGGATGTTGGGTGGAAGTGAATTCCAGAGTTTGGGAGCAGAGCGGCTGAAAGCTCTGCATCCCATCGTGGTGAGACGGGCAGAGGGCACGTAGAGGTGAAGGGAGGATGAGGATCTGAGGGACTGAGAGGGAATGGAGATTTGAATACAGGACCTGATGTTAAGGCAGCCAGTCTCGCGGTGACATCTCGAAGTCAAAACACCCCCCCCCCCCCCTCAAAAAAAAAAAAAACTTTAGAATGGTTTTATCTTAGTCTCATTTATTTTTAATATCCCAAAACCGGGCATTTGAATGAGAGTGTGTTGACTTTTTATATCCACCCCAAGCAGATAATAGAAACAGCATCCAAAATAGAAACATTCACACGTGGCCACCTGCGACTTTTATACCGCCAGCCGTCCTGTGCACACAAAGCTTATTGACGAAGCCTCGGAAAAGAGCAGCGTCGAATCTCGTTATCACTGCAATAGCACGACAGCAGCACCAAAAGTGACGGATGACCTGGCGTGAAAAAAATTCACAGCTCAACAGAGTCACATTGGACATTTCCGCCACTTCCGTGTCAAAAATGTTGCTGTAATGGAGCAGTAAATGGCCCCTTTGCAATCTTTCCCTTAAAGGACAACCGACGTCTCCGGACAAGTTGTGTCCATAATTTGTAAAATGGCTACATCTACTGAGCGTATTTTAAAAATATTCCACCGCATATAGCTATATTTAACATTTTAAGACTTGCGCTGAATATTCAGGAAGTCTTGTTTTTGAGTTAGTGACGAGTCCATACGTGACGTCACTAAAGGAACACCCCCTGACCGAAAAAAAAGACACATTGTAGCAGTCCTTCCATCACGTCAATATATTTTGCTGTATTGTTTGGTCTGAAAACCTTGTGTTGCACCCAAAAGCCGCCAGAAGAGGGTGTCCAAGCTCCATGGAAGGAATTTATCAGCCTGTGGAAACGGGCTGATTCATTCCTCACGGGAGCTGGTCGCCATTTTTGGGTTTGACATTCCCCCCACCCGTTTGCCTCAAAATGACACGGAATAAATTATTTCATCGATTGCAAACATGTCTGCTTTCCTCTTCAGAACTATTTGAATCATATTCATAACCGGATGTGTAACAAGAAAGCATATTCTCCGAATCTGAAGCCATTGTTTGAATTCACTAGCAATGCAAGACGTTTTGGCGTGACGTCACAAACTGGGGGCGGGACTTTCTAAAAATGCCCAATTTGCAGCTCAATTTTTTGCAGATTTTGGACACTTTAAGTCATTTTTATTGGTGTTTTGCATTTGACTAAAAATATCATATTGCATGTATTTTAGATGCTATAAAACGTTTTTCTGATGTCATTTAGGAAACAAAAAAGTGACATCGGTTGTCCTTTAAGTGAGCAGAAGGAATGTAGGCGTCGTCCCCAGCATGAGAGATGTATAACGCACGCTTCCTCTTGATCACGGTCTTATTGTCTAAGTAAGTGTCATCATCATGGCCGTCGTTAAGGCGGGGGGAAACCCGGGCTGACGCTTATTTCAGCATCTTTACCCCTTTTCTCTTGATTTCCTCCAGTTTTAAAGGCGCGTGATTGCACGGCGGCTTTGATTAGAGCTTATTGATGGGCGGCACACGTGTAATGTCAAAATTACAGGCTCGGGGGCGTCATCGCCCGCATAGAGCGCTGCGAAGCGCCGCTGCTAATGAATGGCGCAACTAAATTAAATCCATCGAACTGGCTGTCAAGTGGTAATGATGCCTCACACCCTGAGGACTGGCTGCCTTGAGACCGCCATCTTTTCTTTACACACAGCTCACTTTATGGATTACTGGCTGTGATAATTAACCGGACTTCTATTGCTTCGTTGTCGATGTTATTGGTAGATGATGCCAGAGTTTTAGAATGTAATGTGGCAGAACCACCCTCCCCCTTCCTGTTGTTTCTTTGGTCTAAATGCAGTGAGTTAAGGACCACGATCTTAATTGACGCATGTGCTCATTTTCCACTGGGATATCCAAGGCAATTGTAATCCTCCATGCTACCAGTGGAGCCATTAGGCTGATTTTAGTTGGGCTCAAGCCTCCTTATAATACAGTCAAACCTCAGTTTAGATTAGATTAGATGAGCCTTTATTTGTCTCACAATGGAGAAATTTACATTTCGCAGCAGCAAAAAATAAATAAATAAAAATACGGGAGCTGGGGTAAAGGCAGACACTCTCGTGGAGGCATCTTGAAGTCAAAAACAAAACAATAAACAAATAATGTGACACAATACAAAAGAAGTCCAACATGGCGCCCGAGTCGGCAGCCGAATCGAGTGGTGCATTTAGGTACGCTCAGTTTAGTTGAGAACCGATTTTCGGTTGTAAATGGAGGCATTAAAGGACAACCGACGTCTCCGGACAAGTTGTGTCCATAATTTGTAAAATGGCTTCAAATAACTTCGACTGAGCGTATTTTAATAAGATTCCACCATATATAGCTATATTTTACGTTTTTAAGACTCGCTCTGAATATTCAGGAAGTCTTGTTTTTGAGTTTGTGACGAGTCCGTACGTGATGTCACGAAAGGACCGCCCCCCTGACCGAAAAAAGACACATTGTAGCAGTCCTTCCATCACGTCAATGTATTTTGATGTACATGTTTGGACTGAGAAACGTGTTGCACCCAAAATCCGCCAGAAGAGGGCATCCAAGCTTCATATAAGGAATTTATCAGCCTGTGGAAGCGGAGGTGGCCACTGGAGGTCGCCATTTTGTGCCTCTTTTTTTTGGGTGAGAGATTTTCCCCCAATGTTGCCTCAAAATGGCACATATAATTCTATAATCGATTGCAAACATGTATGCTTACCTCTTCAGAACTATTTGAATCATAGTCATAACTGGATGTGTAACAAGAAAGCATATTCTCCGAATCTGAAGCCTTTGTTTTGATTCACAAGCAATGCAAGACGTCTTGGCGTGACGTCACGAACTGGGGGCGGGACTTTCTGAAAATGCCCAATTCGCAGCTCAATTTTTTGCAGATTTTGGATACTTTAAGTCATTTTTATTGATGTTTTGCATTTGACTAAAAATATCACACTGCGTGTTTTGGGTATTTTAGATGCTATAAAACGTTTTTCTGATGTCAGTTAGGAAACAAAAAAGTGACGTCGGTTGTCCTTTAACAAAAACAACATTCTTGGTTGAAAACCGAATTGGTATAGAACCGAGACTTTCAAAAACCGAGGTTTGACTGTATTCTTAACCCATCACCCCTCTATATGAGTTGTGTTGCATTGACTGAAAAAAATAAAACCTTATTTTCTACTGTATAAGGCGCAACTCCAACAAATGGTGTTTTTAAATTGTTTCCATATATAAGGCGTGAATATTTATCAAAGGGAAGCAACATAAAGGCAGAGTATCTTATTTTCCGATGTATAAGGCGCACAAGATTAGAAAGGTGCACTTTCAATGTGTGAAAAAAGTTTTCCAAATCTAATACAGTAAAGTCTCGTTATATCGATATCGGTTATATCAATATTTTTTCCCACTCCAGAGAATATCGATATAAGGAGACTTTACTGTATATAAATACATAAGATTTCCAAATATAAAGCACACCATATTATAAGGTGCTAAAGTAGACGGTGGGATTTCGCATTACTTCTTCTACAGCGGGAAATGGAGTCAGATGACAGTCGTTTCAAGATTTGTTGTGACTCAATATTCACATATAAGGCACACCTGCTTATAAGACGCAGGGTCATCTTTTGAAGAAAATCAAGGCTTTTGGGTGCGAGAAAATACAGTAAATATTACCGACTTCAATTCTTTGCCAAAGGCCAGCGGTACTGCTTGTATGAACTTTCCAAGAAGAACGACCGTTGAATAGCGATTCGTCGACTTCTAGCTTTAACCTTTTCAGGCACAGCGATTAGTTACCCCAGTGTAGAGTTTATCATGTTATCAGGTTACCGGGTACACGAATGTAGTCGAGTCAATGTGTTGACTAATCAGTCGGAACCCTAGTGGGCAATGTTTGATTTTTTTTTTTTCCTCATTCTAAAAAAGCAAGCGGAGGACATCATAATTGTTGTGTAATTGCTTTACCCAGTGGGGAGGCTGTTGAAATTCTTCCCGCCTGCATGCTCATGCTGATTGTAGCATTTAGAGGGCAGGGGGAAAAAAAAGAACAAGAAAAATGCCATCACTTTGACATCTCCGGCAAAATATTCAGGCTCTGTCTTCTATTGTATCGATGAACTTGTAACAAATAGGATATGATTCAATGGCAAGGATGTTGTTTCTATGTTTTTTTTTAAGAATTCAGGCATGTCGTCTTTATATATTTGGATGTTTTTTTTTTCTTCAAAATGCTTAACTCATTCCCTGCCATTAACACATTTATTCGGGAATTGAAAATATGACGTAGATCGCCATTCCCGAATTTGTTCGGGTTTAGTTTTTACATGCTTGGGTGCCGATAAAGCGCTGACCATGGCCTCTGGCAATGTTTTTTTCATTGCCACAAGGGGCACCATTTCCCCTTTTTTCCATGTTAGTGGTTAGATCCAGCTTCAGCTGTTTTTAAAGCGCTATATAAATCAATATATATTGTATTGCATTTTGTACAGCTGCCCCCATTTTGAGCTTAGATAACTCCAGACCCATATAACTTAGGAATTCACTCTTTTTTTGTAATGAAAGAAGAGAGTCTAAGTTTTCTAACACTCTATTGAATGTATATGTAGTCATAAAACTCAATATTTTGTGGGACTTGGAATTCGCGGTACAATGACAAAAACTCTGGCACTGGAGTTGGTGGACACATTTTGCACGTATGGCAGTGAATGAGTTGAAATGTGGTCAGAAATAAAACGTATTATTATTATTATTATTATTATTATACATTTTATTTCAAGCGCATTTCAAAGCTCTCAAGGACACTTTACAGTCACAAACAAGCATAGATACAATAATAAATAAAATACAATTATAAATAGAAATTATTATATTCTAAATTATTATTATTATTATTATTATTATTATTATTATTATACATTTTATTTCAAGCGCATTTCAAAGCTCTCAAGGACACTTTACAGTCACAAACAACCATATATACAAAAATAAATAAAATACAATTATAAATAGAAAT
Source organism: Hippocampus bargibanti (assembly GCF_051943395.1). Lineage (NCBI taxonomy): Eukaryota > Metazoa > Chordata > Actinopteri > Syngnathiformes > Syngnathidae > Hippocampus > Hippocampus bargibanti. The sequence goes on from NC_142745.1 coordinate 6,518,001, forward strand.
TATTACATTCTAAATTATTATTATTATTATTATTATTATTATACATTTTATTTCAAGCGCATTTCAAAGCTCTCAAGGACACTTTACAGTCACAAACAACCATATATACAATAATAAATAAAATACAATTATAAATAGAAATTATTACATTCTAAATTATTATTATTATTATTATTATACATTTTATTTCAAGCGCATTTCAAAGCTCTCAAGGACACTTTACAGTCACAAACAAGCATAGATACAATAATAAATAAAATACAATTATAAATAAAAATTATTACATTCTAAATTATTATTATTATTATTATTATTATTATTATTATTATTATTATTATTATTATTATTATTATTATTAAGGAAAGAAATTGCTCGCACGGTTAATCATAATAATATGTGAGCAGAGTGACTAGCAACTTTCCTGGCTGAAACGTGGACGAAAACTCGGTGGACAACAACCAGAAAAGCAGACATGTGTAAAGCGTAAGACGGATGGTGTCAAGTAGGAATGGGGGGGGGGGGGGGGGGGGGGACAAGGTGGCCTGACTGGGAGATAGATGGAGATGGCAAGCAAGGAGCAAACATTCCCCTCCGGCGATCACGCAAGTCCGCATCCTTCTGCCTATCCCTCACGACCTCCATCAATCATCCATTCTACCCACCTCACCTGCAGTTTTTATCTCTAGTCCAGTTCCTTAGCTGCCCCCCACCCCACCACTCTTGTCAACTTCGTTCACGTGCGTTTGAGATTCAACATTTACTTCAAGCACCACGGCGTGTCGTGCGTTTGGTATCGCGATCCGTCTTGTGCCACATCCGCAGCGAGGCATGTTGGCGGGGAGCATGTGCAGGGAGCCGTGTGGGCGCCTGTGGGTGTGCAGTGTAGGTGGGGGTGACAAACCGCTTAGCACGAGTACACTCAAAGTATGCTGTTGCTAAAGCTCACATAGAGTCGTCATTGTTTTATGGGAGAAAAATCTGGCATATGAAACAATTTCGGGTAATGACTCCTCTTGTGTTTTTTTTTTCCTCTGGTAATATGATAACATTGATGTAAACTACCGAAAGCGACTGTATTTTGGGGACATGAGATGCAGTGCCCCACATTATTCAGCAGGTGGTGCTGTTTTTCTTCCTATTAACATATACAAAGATAAAACAACTTTATTATAGAGTAGTTTATTTATTTAATTACAATACAATTGCACATTTATTATACATAAAATATGGTATATTGTGTGTAGTATGAGGACCTGGGAATGGATTATTCTCATTTTAATGGTTTCCTATGGGAAATTAATGTTTGGAATACACACCTTTCAACTTACACACACTTTTTGGGAACCAATTAAGTTTGTAAGATGAGGTATCACCGTACAGGGGTTTCCTCAGTCATGTCAGTACAACGTTTTGAGGTAAATAATAATAATAATAATAATAATAATACATCTAATTTCTAAGCGCCTTTTGAAACTCAAGGACACTTTGTACAGTGGGGTAAGAATATGTCATGGCGCACACAAGCCTAAGATACTAACATACAGTTTTTCATTTTGATTTTCCTGATTGAGTTTTTCATAAAACTGGCTTGTTTTCTGTCACTGTGGAGAAGAGAATTAACTCATTCATTGCCATTCACAAATGTATTCAGGAATTGAAAATATGACATAGAGCGCCATTCCAGAATTTTTTGATGCATTTAAATGGTGTCTTTTTCCATATCAGAGAATACACTAATTGTATTTGAATGGTGTATTTTTCCAGGACAGGAGTTGCGAGATCGATAGTGGCTCAATATTACTTAACATATAAGGCGCACCTCTACATAAGGCGCAGGGACATCTTTTCAGAAATTCAAGGCTTTTATGTGTGCCTTATACACCGCAAAATACGGAATATATTTGCATTTTATACCGTGCTAAAATTACCCCATTAGCAAGTGAGCCCGTTTTAATCATTATTCTGCTGTCAATGGCAAGTATGGATCTAGGTCAGGCTTACCGAATCTTTGGTCAGCCTTAACCGTTGACTTGGTTATTTAAACTCACTCCTCATAGGGGGTGGGCAGGCCTGTCTTTTGTTCAAAGAATGTAAATGGATTGGCAGGCTATATGACATTGAGTGGAAAAGAAATGGTAGATCTGTTGTGGTGCTGAAGGTATCATCGCAACTGCAGTGGAGCAGGAGCAATCATCGCGTGAGGGGGGCCTGTCAGAAATGCTGCTGCTTCCCACCTGCTGGCTGTGTGCCGTTTGCGCTCCGAGAAGAATTGAGTGAGATAATCAAGGCCGTGATCGATTGTCTCATTGCGGGCATCGGGCAAGCTTTAAGACAGCCGTGAATCAGCGTAGTGTTCATGCGCTGATCATTCTGTTGGCTTCCCTTCCTTCTTTTGTTAACGCCTCTCTTTCCCCATCTTGGCCAAATGTCAACTTCTGGCGTCGCGTGGAATCAAAGCTTTTTGCTCGCCTCCCCCGTTTGTGGTGACATTTCACAGTTTAACAATAAAAAAATCCATAATAGAAGGAACAGATGACATGTTTCTTGAGCCTCAGTAAACCGTATTACACACAACAATGCCTTCCGTCTTTGTGAGTGGGTAGTCGGTTGGCACGTTGACGATGTGACAATTATCTCCATCACTGGTTGGAAGCAGGATTTCAAATTGAATGCTGAATATTTCTTTCCAGAGTTCAATATGTACTTCAGCACATAATAAAAAGGAAAATAGTAAGAGGACCCCTTTACCACAAAGTGCAAATGACATATTTAAACAAAACCTTCAGGGAGATAAGCTGCATGCATGGCCACAGAATGCGATACACTCTTATTGTTTCTTACACAGACAATTGACAGGAATCCATCCGTCCATCCATCCATCCATCCATCCATCCATCCATCCATCCATCCATCCATCCACACCCTGAAAGGGTCGCCAGCCAATCGCAGATCCCACACACAGATGATCAATCACACTCACGCGCACACCTAGGGACATGTTTGAGTGTGTTAACCTACCATTTATGTTTTTTTTTCATGTGGGGGGGAAACCAGAGTACCCGGAGAAAACCCACAAAAGAATGCATTCTATTGATGAAAAAGGAAAAAAAAAATATTTCATCGTAAATGATACAGAAAGTACTTTTGCCGCCTTCGTAGCCTTTATGACAGGGGTGTCAAAGTCATTTTTTTGCCGCGGGCCACATTGTAATGGTTTCCTCGCGAGGGCCGTTATGAATTTGGGGAGCCCATTAGAATGTTTAAACCCCTTCAAATATTACATATAGAGCACACAGCAAATTAAGGAATAACTCGTTTTCAAATCTGAAGTCAAGAATAATGACTTTTATTGTGGTTGACATCCAAAAATATGAAATTTTGGCTCAGATTTTAGCAATCATCATGGAATTTAACAAGTTTGATTTGCTTTCGCGGGCCGAAAAAAATGATGTGGTGGGCCGGATTTGGCCCGCGGGCCTTGACTTTGACACCTGTGCTTTATGAAAACATTGTCGTGTATTTTCCCATCAGCAGGTCAGATCTTCATCGATTCCAGCGGGGGCTTTGACATTTTCTTTTGTCTGTGTAGCTTTGAGTCTCTTCCCAGCTCATCACACGCTATCCAGCCTCCATTACCACAAAAGCAGTGGCGTCATTGTTGCACTTAGTCAATCAATGGCATCAATTACACTTGTTGAAAGCTTCCTTGCCTGCTCATTCAAACACTTCTCTATTAACCCCTTTTACGTACAAACTAATGAGAACACGATGACGGCCAGATGAGCGATACAACTGCGGAATGCCGAGCCTTACCTTATTCTTGAGAAGATCGTGTTGCTTTTACGAAACAGGTAGTGCGTTTGTGAACGTCAAGCGTTCAAAGAAGTCAGTTACAAGTGGGAGAGACGTTATTTGAAAGCTTACAAGTGAAGTCGGATAAATAACAGTTTTGTCCGATGTCAAAGTCAGCTTTATTGTCAAATATGCTAATATGCATGACATACAGCACAGATGAAATTACTGTCCTCTCGCACCCAGCGTGCAAGGCACTTATAATGACTTTGATGTCATTTACTTCGCTGCCTACTTAGAGAATGAATGTGTTGTGTCAAGATGTGCGACATTTCAAAGCACTTTTTTGTAAACATGTTTGGTCATGCCATTTTTTTCTTTTTATAGCGGTTAAACTGAAACAGAGTAACAAAGTTAAACATTCTTGAGTTGGAATCATTGATGGCGTCGTGGTTAGTCGCCATTTCCCTTTGACCCTAAACAAGTGATTCATACTAAGTACAGTACAGATGGAACATGGATGTCTTAATTCTTATTTTTGGAGTTTTTCCTGACAGCAAGAATGATCTGAATTTACGGTTGTGTTGTTGAAAAGTGGTCATTCCAAAGGGTAAGCTAGTTTCTCATTCAAAATAGTCTCCAACACACAAGACCGTTGAAAAATATTTGTGAATATTAGCATAAAATTGAAGGATGTAACGCCTTGGATTTAAATCACAGGTGTCAAAGTCAAGGCCCGCGGGCCAAATCCGGCCCGCCACATCATTTTTTTCGGCCCGCGAAAGCAAATCAAACTTGTTAAATTCCATGATGATTGCTAAAATCTGAGCCAAACTGTCATATTTTTGGATGTCAACCACAATAAAAGTCATTATTCTTGACTTCAGATTTGAAAACGAGTTATTCCTTAATTTGCTGTGTGCTCTATATGTAATATTTGAAGGGGGTTAAACATTCTAATGGGTTCCCCAAATTCATAACGGCCCTCGAGAGGAAACCATAACTACAATGTGACCCGCGGCAAAAAATGATTTTGAAACCCCTGATTTAAATGATTCTGGAACGACAACAAATAATGAAATTTGGACTTTTCTGTAGTCCAACTCATCGCCGGTAGCCATTTTGGTGGGCTAGCCTCGCTAACAAAATGTCATTTTCTATTGGTCATGCCTTGTTGTTGTGTTATATTCTGTTGTTATAGTCATGGTGTGGGGTACAAAAAGGTTTTGTTAGACTGTTGAAAATCACCAAAAAGAAAAACAAATAATGAAAAGACTGGCTGTTCAACCCTCTTTTTCACTGTAAGCTAAAATGTTGCTATGGCTGCGAGCCACAAATGACGCTGTCAGTTGACATTCTGGAAAGAGCTTCACATAAAAGACCTGCTGTGTACTCGTTAAAAGTAGGTACATATATAACACCCTGGCCTAGTACCTGTGCATTTTCTGAAAGTTTAGAATTTACCACTAACGTGTCCTAATTTTGATTAGCATATTTGCCTTGATTGGATGATCAAATTTAGCTTTAATTGAATTGTTGCAAAGGAAGATTTACAGGCTAATGGAAGGTTGGTGCTTGTTTGAAAGCTCGCTTGTGCAATTGTATGGAAAACACCCTTGTTGGTAGAAGAGTCAAAAGTCCCTAGAATGTGTCTACATTGATGTACTGATAAAACGAAAGAATACACTTGAGCCATCCAGATGGAAAAAAACATATTTTCCTCTTATAATAAATGATATTACGACCAGTCGTCACACTATATTAACAACACTTACAAGTGTTGGTAGGCAACACTCCAAATGAGATCACAGGTTCCTGTGAGAGGACGATAGGGAGTATGCTTGCACGCACTCTTGGCCCAGATCGTCAAATCGATGACGCTTTAAATCAATGTTCCTGCAACACTGCAAACCCCGTGGAACCCATTAGCGGATTAAGATGAACTACAGTTCCACTCGGAATCCCCCACCACCTTCACTTCTCGCTTTATGCTTGTAGGTTCCTCCCTCTTGACAAATGGGAGGGAACCTTTCAAAATAAAAAAAGAAAAGGGCACACATGAGGGTGAGAACGGCAATCGTGCCAGAGAAAAGGTCAACGGCGGAGCAAGGCTAACCAACGCACCTGCAACTCTTTAGTTACAGAGCAGAGGCATGTTAGGTGTGACCAAAAGGCTCTCTAACCCCAAATCAACACCTTACAGCAGGGGTGTCAAAGTCATTTTTTGCCGCGGGCGACATTGTAGTTATGGTTTCCTCTCGAGGGCCGTTATGAATTTGGGGAACCCATTAAAATGTTTAAACCCCTTCACATATTACATATAGAGCACACAGCAAATTAATGAATAACTCGTTTTCAAATCTGAAGTCAAGAAGAATGACTTTTATTGTGGTTGACATCCAAAAATATGAAATTTTGACTCAGATTTTAGCAATCATCATGGAATTTAACAAGTTTGATTTGCTTTCGCGGGCCGAAAAAAAAGATGTGGCGGGCCAGATTTGGCCCGCAGGCCTTGACTTTGACACCTGTGCCTTACACAAAGATGCAGGAAAGTGAAGGATGGGGGGCCAAGGTGTGTGTGTGTGCGTGTGCGTACGTGTGTGTGTTGGGAGCGACTTTTCTTTTTCTGATAGGCTTGTTTATGTGCCACTGTCTCCGGGATCATTGATCCATTCGTCTTCATTACGTCCCCCAGTAAGAACTATTAACTGCTGCCACCCTCAGTCGGGTGTCTGCGATGTTGACATTCAACGTGCAGTCTCACAGCGACCCTGCAACCTCTTTGAAGGAAGGTTGAAGCTGACAGTTTTCTTCTGCTTGTGGCGTTGGACACAATTTAAAATGCTAGTTTTATATTGGCATATTCGGGGTTCCAATCAGCTTTCATCCTCATCACACATTGAATTGTGTGTGGGATCCGACCGAAGGTTGCCAAGCGAGTGTTCCTGTGGGTCTTTGTACAATCTGCGGACCACACGCACGCTTTCTGACCCATATAATGTATATTGCGTAATCAAGCAATCGCCTACCCGGGTTCAGCAGAATGTTACATTATATTCAGCAAGCATTTGGAAGTATTTTCAGTTAAGAACTTCAAATTTATGTATCATTTGTAAATGCTCAATCACCCCGCCCCCAAATTCTCAAGAGCAGTCTTTCCAAACCTTAAGTGAACCTTTCTTAAATTCTGAGTATATTGCTGCATATTATGCCATCAATGTGTATTGAAAGGCAGAAAATGTTACGATATGGTTGGCGACCATCGGGTGGCGCTGTCGGCCCCGCCTGCACCTGCACAGGTGTTGTTCATTCCGATCAGTGGCAGACTGTCACGTTCTGGTTGGCTACTAACGGGTAGTGCTGTCGGCCCCGCCCTCAGTTGCACAGGTGTTTGTAATCTTCATCAGTGGCAGTTAAAAGGACTCCCGGCAAGACCATTCGGTGTCGCGTCATTGTACTGTGTATGTGTTTGCTTTACCCTGTCAGGTTTGTTTCATTTTGGCAGATTTTTACTCATTGTTTTCTTTGATACTTTGTACTTCTCTGTTAAGATGACTTTGATGTTTTTGATTTTGTTCCTGCCGACTTTATTTTAATACAATTTGTCAAATACAACCTTGATGTGACATTTTTGTTTGGTACTCTGCCGTTAGTTTCGTCTTGCAAAAAAAAATTGATGGCATAATATGCAGCAATATACTCAGAATTGAAGAAATATATATGTCTTGCCAAGTCAGGGGAAAATGGATAATTCCTAATTGCGCATCTTGTCAACCAATGATTGGGAGACTTACTGTGCTGCCCCCATTTGTGAATCTGCAGCTTTTGGTCAGGTTTCCCAGCTCCTCAAAAACAGATTGAGTGCACCCCATGACTCTTACCAACCGAAACGATCACTTTCACCTGACGACATCACCTTAAAGACTCTCTCCACTTGACAAGTTTGACTCGAACTGGTAATATGACACAAATTTATCACCACTTATCTTTCTCCTTTTTGTTCGCAGAAGACCATCCTGACCCCTCCCAACATCCCTCCCCCCAATCTTCATCGAGGACGATGAATTGGCGTGGTAGCAACTGTTGCTATGTGTAAAGGAGTGCCGCGGCCCCAATGGAGACCGAAGTCTATCGTGACCTGCCGGAGACCAGCGATGGTCACGGGGTAGGCCTCCTGGATGGACCAGGCGGGGGTGGGGTGGAGGAGGACTGGAGCGCCCCATATCCTCTTGGCTTCCAGGTGTCTTTGACCACAGTGCTGATCCTGGAGCTGGTACTGGGCTTCAGCAGCAACTTGACTGTACTTGTTCTATACTGCGCCCAGTCCAACCTGGTGGACTCAGTCAGTAACCTGGTGACCGTCAACCTCCACGTTCTGGACATACTGGTGTGTGTGTTGTGTCTGCCGCTGACGGTTGCCGTCATCTTGCTGCCAGCCAATGGAAGCGGCGTCGGGAGCTTGGCCACATTGTGCTGTTTTCACGAAGCCTGCGTCACCTTCACGAGTGTGGCCACAGCCGTGAATGTCCTGGTAATCAGTTTAGACCGCTACGACATTTCGGTGCGTCCAGCCAGTCGCCTCCTGAACCCTCGACGCGCTGGACTCCTCCTGGCGGCGGTGTGGGTTGTCTCCTTGGCCGTCTTCTTCCTGCCTTTCCTTGAAGGGGACTTCTTTTCAAGAGCTGAGGACAATGAAGATGCGGAGCCAGGGGGCCTGAACAATCATTTGGAATCCATTACAGGAACCACAACCATTTTTTCTTCTCTCGCACCTTCGGTTTTGCCCTCAACACACACTCCCTCCCCTACGCACCACCCTTCTCCAAAATGGCAGAACAGAACACTGCTGTGCATTGGGGGGCAAGGCTACTACACGGGAATGGCGATGTATTACCACTTGCTACTACAAGTGCCCTGCTTCTTCATTGCCGTGGTCGTCATGCTGTTCACTTACTCGCGCATCCTCCAGGCACTCAACATTCGGATCGGTTCCCACATGATGAGGAGTAACCGTACCAAGGACTCGACCTGCAGGATACGCTGCAGAAGGACGAAGAAGAAAGACCTCACTTTGCCAAGAGAGGTGGTGTCCTCTAATCAGAACCAGAATCTCTCTCATCCTCCCCTCATCCCGTCTCCCACCCCGACATCCCCACCGCCGCTCTCCTCCATGCCCCAGGGGGTCTCCGACAGCGGCGCCACAGTCACGACAGTCAGTACGGCGGCCACCACCCCCATCGCGACCACGCCAGCCACCCCTGCTTCTCCGACTCCCGCTTCGGGATCCAGGCAGACCCACGCCACCTCCCCACTACCGGCTTCCTCCATGGGTGTCCAGGCCTCGGTTTCTGCGATCATTGCCTTGAGACGGGCCGTTCGTAGACACAGGGACCGTCGGGAGCGTCAACGTCGTGTCCTGAAAATGTCTCTCATCATTATATCCACCTTCTTGGGCTGTTGGGCTCCATTGTCTGCGGTCAACATTCTGATCCTGTGTATGGGCCCCAGCGACGGTTTGGTGCGGATCCGTCTTTGCTTCCTGGCGATGGCTTACGGAACAACAATCTTTCATCCTCTGCTCTATGCTTTCACAAGGCAGAAACTACGCCGGGCCCTGAAAACACGAGTCAAGAAAAGAGTCGTGTCTCTTCTACAGGTGGACCCGGCTCCCATTGGAGGGACGGTTATTCATAACTCTTGGGTGGAGGGGGGTGGCCAGAGGAAGACTCGCAAAACCCGAGTGGAGGCCAGCGACGGAACTGATCGATGCCTCACCGAGGCCGTGAGGGAATGAGGGGCTGGTGTTTAGTGTGCGCCCGTCGCGCATGTCAACTGTGTGTTTGCAATTTAAGGGATCATATGCCAGTGTCTATTGAAGAATGCTGCGTGTATCCTTGCATGTGTGTAAGAAGCTGTTAGTTTGCAGAGGACGGATCCCAGGACCTCCGGATGATAAGGAGGCTCGAAACGAGAGCCACCACACTCTCAACGTAAGCTAGGTGATCACATTTCACTCTAACCGTGGCAGCGTTTGAACTCCAATGAACACACGATGGTGACGCCACATCTGAAAATATCCCACAATCAATTTTTTTAATCATTGGATGATCAATTGGGAATTGCTCTTTTAAGCATCTGCGCAGACAGACCCACAACACTTTCTCCACATAAACATACACTGCACACGGCTCTGCGCTTAAAAAAAAAGCACACAAACATCTGTAATATCTACCTGCACACGGATTCTCAGTGAAAACAAATATTGAGATCTATCTCGCGCCCCCTCCACATACACACTTTTGTCTTTTCACGCCTTAATTGAGTTTATGAAATATGCGTGTGGTGCTGAATGGTCCGTTGTACGTTTACAGACTAGCGGCGGTGATGACACTTTGCGTTAGCGCAACATTCTGGTGAGTCAAGATTCAGAAGTTTACATTGTGAAATGACCAGCAAACTGGTAAAATAAAAGAAAGTACAATTGATAAGCAGAGTCGAACAGAAATAAATTGAAAGCCTTTTGTTTGTTTGTTTGTTTGTTTTTTTATCTCAAGCGATTTTAAAAGCAGTATTGGAGATCTGGTCCGGGTTGTGTGACACTGTTGTGATTGTGAGCGTGTACTGGAATGATCAAAATATTGACCCGCCAAGATGTGAACAAAAGGAATGTGAACACACATTTGTTGCTTTTCGATTGCCCACCGAGATAAGGCAGTTAAGCAAAGGGGCTTAACAACAGGGGGCGCCGGCGTTGACTTTTATGATGTGGTTTTGCGTTTGAAGTATGTGAAAATGACGGGCCACTGTACAACCACCGCATCACATTTGTAGTGGAAATCCAAAGGGCAATATTTTGTGAATCCTTCTCTGATACTTGGAAAAGGGAGAACTGCTGAAATAGGAGAAAACCACATCCTGTTCCATTTGAAACTCTCAATTTGGATTGAACTTTGACACGGATGGGCCTTTGCCATCAACAGCACTGAGTCCTTGATGTATTTACAATGTACCTGTGTTTCTCTATTTCCTCAGGGCTCACATTTACGAACGTGCTGGACATGAAATGCCAAAACCAGCCCTCAATCAGCTATTCTATGATGTGTGTGTGTTACCGTGAGTTAAGATATATGTCACTCCTTAAGGGAAAGAAGAGATCAAACTTTGTACAAACTCCTGAAGGCTTGGAAACCACTTCACGTTTTGGGCTATCGTCATACTCTCACACCTTTTACATAAATGGTGAACCAAACCCTAGTCAATAATACTTGTGTGTTCGTGTCCATTTTTTTCAGGGATGTAAATATTTGAAATGTCAGATTTGGGGTTTTAGTCAAAGACATTTTACTTTTCGTCTGCCGGACAGAAAGAGAGCCATGCGTTGTGATGAAGAGAGTTACTGTAAAGAGATAAAGCTACATGTAATTGTATTTGTGTTCATACTCTGTGTGTAAACAGTATTGTACATTCATGACCATGTGTATAGAGAAATATTAGTATTGTATAAAAATTTATATGACTGTGTTATTGTATAGAACAGAATCTGTATTAAAATATAATCTATGAGTTGATCTATCTCGACTTTGTCACATTGATTTGTGACCATTTCCATAATTTTATTCAGTAGTGACCGCTAGTGACGAGAGCATACTGACCAGAGCTAGCATACTGTGTTGGTAGCAAGCTGCATAAGCAAAAAAATGGACAAAAGGTCAGTCAGTTATTTCCTGGCTAATGGTACCCTCTACTGGACTTGTAGTAAATCACACCACACTTGATTGATTTGAAATGATTCAGACGTAGCACTACTGAAGGCCTAGCGATGAATCCACAGCCCGCCACTGGGTTTAACCCAAGTGATACTCTTGCGTGTTTTGTTTTAGTTTTCAAGAAGAGCTTTGGTGACACTACAATTTCTTGGGAAAACAACAGTTGATCACTTGGATTCATCCTAGTGGAGGTGAGTGCCTCGACCTTCGCTATCCCACTGTGTCAGTGTCTTCTCTTTGATCCCTAAATTTAGAATCTGCGTCCCAGATACTTGTGGTATTTAGCGATGACTGTCACGAACCCTCACTAGTAGCTGAGCTTGTAAAGTTCAGATGCACTTCTTTGTGTTGACTTTTTTCTCCCCTTCCGCCCTACCAACCAAAGTAAATCTCCCTGTGAGCTTTTGTCTGTTCGCTAATTTGCTGGGATCACACCATCCATGCCCTTCTCCTCATCCCCTCTTTTCTCTTGTGCGTCTCCCCCTGCTTCCCTGGTGCACTGTTCTGCATCTCTCTCATCTCTTATCCAAATTCAGGCCTTTCAAAACAAAGTAGGGAACAGCTGCAGTGTATTGGAAGGAAGGAAAGTCACCTTGAGTGATGAAAGAGGAACAGGAAAAAAATAACAGGAGAGAGAAAGGGAGACGGATAGGAGGGAGAGCCTGCCGTGCAAGATGACATCAGAACGTTATAAAACAAATAAAGGGACAAGCGCTGCATTGCCGCAGATTAGCCATTGCTCTCAGTCCTCTGTAGTCTCACATACCCTAGCCACTTTATAACATGGTTGTTTGTTGAATACTTGAGATGAAAGACAGGCTAATCAAAAAAGGGAATTATAGTCCTTGGTAGCTGTGGTGTTATACAGTATTGCATATTTTTAAACATATTTGATATTGTGGATATTTTTTAATACTGCAATCTAACATGGTAATAAGATCGACCCAGCAAGAAAGAGCCTAAAAAAAATCAGAGAATGACGGATGTTTGGGATCATTTAAGGCTTGAATGAGAAACGATTAGTCACTCGACAGCTTTGCAACAAGTCACTTCTGAATTTTCTTTCACTGACGTTCAAGAGTTTGATGTTTCTCTTTATTTGTAAGTAGGTTCGTTGTCAGATCGGTGCGCACCGGTGACGCCACAATCGCACCGTCATTCAACAAAGTCACACATACTAAAGTGGAGAATGTTTGTCGCCCAAAAAATAATACCTGCATGCAGCTCACATCCCACCCTATATTTTGCATTGGTATTATGCATAAAACTTTAAAATGTAAGTAAATGATCAAATAATGGTCAAGAATTCACAGATATTTGTATTGTGTGGGTTCTGGCACATTACCCCATGATAAGCAACGGACAGCAAATTTCAGCCAAAATCCGCCGACACGAAATGGCTCGTCCTTTGAGGACACTTTATCCAATAGGGGATTCACATTTTTTTCCACCTACAATTCATCGAAATGAATGACATGGCCTATTTTCGATTTGTAATGTTAAAAAAAGAAACAATTGGTTTCAGATTGGAAGAAACACATGGTTTCAGATCGTTTTATAGTTTGGTTACAACGGACTGAAACTGTTTCTAATAAGACCTTATTTAGCAACACAATAGGGTCGCTATATTATAACAGCTCCCTCTATTTCTTGCTGCACTGCAGGCAACATTCGATGCGATTACGTTGTCCATTCGTTGTTATGACTGAATGTGCTGCTCTAGCGTCTCCTTGTGTTCAAACCTTCGAACGTCACACGAGCTGAAATTCACGACGCGACAAATCTGAAATGTTGTAAAAAAAAGCAAAGTATTACGTCGTACGGCCACGGCAAGACTGTTTAAATTTTCCTTTATGGTACTTTGTGTCTAAATTGAGACGATTTTGTGGGAGTAATGTTCAAACCTTTGAACGTCGCCCGACCCAGTGGCAGAAATTCACGACGCGACAAATCTAAAGTGTTGTAAAAAGCAAAGAATCACTTCGTACGGCACGGTAAGACTATAAAGTCTTACTTTGTTACTTTTTATCTAAATTGCTACGATTTTGTAGGAGTAACATACCGTTTCTGTTTTTGAACTCTTTAAATATTACAACATACAACGTGCTCCGTGTGCCGAAATAGCTCAGTTGGGAGAGCGTTAGACTGAAGATCTAAAGGTCCCTGGTTCGATCCCGGGTTTCGGCATCGGGCATTAAAATATCTTTTTACATTATGTTCTACCCTCAACAGACGTCAATTACACCATTTGTAAAATTGGAAAGTTCGGTACATAATTTAATTCCATGACTAATTCATTTACGTATATACGTAAGATTATAGTCCTCACTACACATTTATTTTCTGTAATTTTATATCATTATACTTCTATGCTATTAAGTCGTCAGTTTTATCCATAAATGTTGCATACTTTTTAATAGTTGCGTGTAGAAGGAAAAATACAATTCTGCCTAAATAGTAAATTGTCAATAGTCATCTCCAGGGGGCGACCTTGTCCAATAAAGCAGTAGAGTAGCCTTCCTGAGTTTGTAAACAAGCAGTTCAAATCAGGGCATTGTGTTGACGTTAATGTGAGTTTCATCGAAAGATCAGAAATCCAAAACACAAATATGTTAATTACTCGAATACTGTATTCGAACGACTGTTAGAATGTACAGATCCGTTCCTCGATATCACATTGTCAGGATGTTGGACTCAACTCAAGGACCAATTGTGACAGGTAGAAGAATTAACTGCACCTCCACTAGTTAGAAGTAAGTAGATTTAACTCATGGATCCTCCATCTGTTGACATTCATACAACAAAGGTGATGGATTTTTGCATTCACGACAGCTTTGTGTTACCCGAAACAGGTCGGATTTTGCACTTGCTAATCGATTATATGAGTAAATTGAGACAAGATCATCAGTATTTCAATATGTTTTTATATACCGGTCTTTTTGTGACTTTTGAGTTTGGTGCTGTCAGCTCTTTCAAATGTAAAATATGTACATTGGAAAAGTATGCTTATAATTTGATATCCAGATGTCCTGACTTGTTGTTATATAACAGCTTTGCGTCACATGCCAACAATGCATATCATGAACCTCAAGTTTCTCCTTACAGACACTGTGCTGAGATTTTACACCTGTGTCGCTCTCTCTATGTAGAAACATGTCCAGGATGACATAAGTGAGGGGAGCAGGCACACCTGTGCCGTGTTTCCCCATCAAGCCGTGCTGTGTATTGAAGGACTTTTCTGCTACTTGGCCATTGTAGGGTTATTTACCGTGCTTGCTCTTTTGCTTCAAGTGCTTTATTCTAGAGCCTTCATAATCATGCTTGTTTTGTCACAGACTAGTGTAAGTATTTTTGTTATACCATCATTTGATCTTGATCCTAGGTTTGGCGTTATTGGACTTTTGATATTTCACTGTATTGTGAGTGTTCTATTTTATCATGCCTTTGTGAGCTATTCTTCTTTATGATTAGCGAATTCAGTTTGTACTTTGTCGGTGCGATTTTTCTGTCAGAAATGTTTTTGTTATTTTGGAATCCAAAATGGTACTTCATTTGGTCCTGAACCTCACGAGCTCTATGATTCAGTAATACAGTTTCTGCACATTTTAAGAAATTATCTTAAAACACGTGGAATATATTTAGAAACAAGCCTATTTCACTTTACAGAGGCTTTAAGGGTTGTTAAGAAGAAAGTGAAACAGTCAATAGTGACGTTTTCATTTTTACTAGAAACATCATGAAAATGTGAAAATCCATTAGTCAGTCCCAAGAGACTAAGGAGGAAAACTGGAAACAAATTTCCACTTGTCTACACATGTAAATCCACTTTCTTAATTTAACTCAAATATATCTGCTTTTTCTAGTGACTGGTTCCAAAAATCCAAGGAAAAACAATAACATTTGCAGTTATAATCCCATGATGCTGGTTGATCTAGATGCCATGAGGTAAGCAGTGATCTTGCGTGGCTCTTTGGTTGCTCTCTGTGCACAACAATTCTAGCAATAGTTAACAACAAAGCAAACTCCATACCCAGAATAAGTCCTTTGATACTCCCCAAGTCATGTGATGTACAACCTCAGAGGAAGTATTCCAGGTATTCCATATATAGTATTGTATGTAATCTGATGAGTGTTCAACATTAGTCGATAGTTTCCAACAAAACTGATACTATTCAGTACTACGGTAAATGTTTTATACAGGGGAGCACAGTGGGGAAACTCCAAACTTCTTGAATTCCCCATTTGCACAAGTGGCCTTTTCTTTACTCTTATCACCACCTGTGACATGTCGAGCCATACGTACCGTCTATAAAGTATCGTTTATGTCTTCACCTTTGCCTTTGGCTGCTCTCACTTCTTTTTTCCTCATGAACGTCTGCCAGTAAAGACGCCACTCCTTGGTTTATTTATACACACCTTTCTCAAGGCAGATTGAACCTACTTCACACCCAACATGACACGTGAGGCGTTTATTTTATGTTTGTCTGTTTTTCAACTTGCCCCAACAAGGTGTTGATCAAACAGGTATCGACAGTGTGACTTTGTATCAATACTTGAAAGGGAAATACGGAATGGATAGGACTCGGTCAAATACAAGATTAAAATGTGTCATTTGTGCCGATTTAAATTAATATGTATTGTATTGTTAATAGCTTATTTGTACAGTGAGGATCTGTTCACACATTCAATCCGGATATTCTGTGGGATCATCAGGGTTTAAAAAAGGTGTGTGTGGCAATTGAAAAAGTATTTGGTTCCAAGAAGTTTCTTATCACTTTAAGTTTATTATATACAGTAGATAAGCCCATAAATGTGGTTTGTTATTGCAAGCCACTCATCACAGAATAGTCATGATTCCAAATCGTGACTATCTCATTTAGGCATTGGTCCCCAAGCCCTGGGCCGTGGGCCGGTGCTGGTTCGTGGGCCATTTTGGTAACGGGCCGCACAGAAAGGATAAAAACATACATGATTTCCGTTTTATTCATTTCAGAAACTGGATTGTATTTTATTTTGAAAATTTAGCGGATTATCTGTTACATCCGTCTACGGTGTGTGAGTCTTGACGAAGTTTAAAATGCTTCTTGGTCACGTGATAGGTTACCGCTAAAATGAGTCACAACAAATAATAATTTTATTTCTATGCGCCTTTCAAAATTCTCAAGGACACTTTAGAGTCACGGGTTGAGAACATTTTAAAATGTCTTTGGAAAGTTTATTTGGGAGAGGGACAAGGCCCAGGAAGGGGAAAGAAGGACCCTGCAACTATAAAAAAAAAGCTACATTTAATAGACGGTATGAGGAATCCTTCTTCAAATATGAAATTATCTCAACAGGAGATTCCCACTCTGCGTAATATGCAGCAATGCGTCATTTTTCATGCAATATGTATATGCGGAGTATCTTATTTTGAAGGCGCGTTTAAACGTTACCATAGAGTGTTGTGGTCAGATTGGTTCCTCCGTGTGTATTGTTTAGAAAATACCACAGTTTTCATTCAGGTCATATGTGAAACATACATTATTTGCTGTATTTATCTGACCAGCTTGTTAAAATATTGCCTGACATTGGGCAATAAAAGTTTGGAGACTATTGATTTCAGCAATTATTTCTGAATCTCAAGCCCAATTCATTGTCAATGATCATGCATCGTAAGCAGCTCGGTCATATTCATTGGTATGTAACATACATTCATACCTGCTTTTTTTTCCGGCATGCTGTTATTATGTTTATGAACGTGGTTGTTGTATGCCGTGACTGCAAACGTTGTGATATTTGTGCTTTGTAGAATTTATGATGCATATCTCATCGGATTGTGCGGGGATACCCCACGTTGCGGCCAATTCACCGTGTGAAGCCGTCAGCTTCATCGCAGCAGGGACAAGCCGTACACAGTAGACATTGGAGCAACTTTTAGAATGTAATGCCGCACCATGTACACAACGTACAGTATATGTCATTTGTTCATCTGCGACAGATAAATAATCACCCTCAAATGCCAATTGGCTATCATTTCACCACTCTCACAATTTTCCATTGCGGCATCTTTGGTAGTCATCCAAATACCAGCCTGTAAGATTTGCCCCCCTACAATTTATGTTATTCATAGCACCTGTTCTTTTTTCTCATTTAAGCTTTGCTATGCAAAAGACACATTGCCTTTGTCTTTCTGTCAGCTGTTTTTCCCCCTCTGCAGCTAAGTTTGCATGTCAGCAAGCGACACAGCATTGGGTAAGCAGTTTGTTTTGCAGTATGCACACATCCGAAAATCACACTTCCTGTATTTAGCCAAACCCTCCCAAATCCACTTCCTCTATTCAGAAGCAAGTGTGACCTGATGTAAACTTCAGATTATGATGGTTGTGGCGTGTGTTGATTTTAAGGCCTGCTCGCTCACTTATTTCCTCACACCAACCCATTTCCTCACATGGCACGTGAATTTTAGAATGAAGTCAGAGGAAGTAGAAAAATAAAGTTGAGTCTTTAGTTTTGAAAGATCACTATTGTGGTGAGACAATCGTCCGTCTCTGATCTCAAAAAAAGATCTCTGGTACCAAGATCTCTGGTTTTGGTACCAAGGTTGAGCTTTGAAGTTTCATTTCAATGATACATGATCCTATGCCACACAATCTGGTTGTGCCCTGTGTGGTCACTTTTCTATGACACATTTTGGGCGGGGCAGTTGGTTACAATCGAAACGTGCGTTAGAATCTATTCCGACGTGGTTCTAGAACGCAGTCCAAAGAGGGCTGTGACGTCACTGTCATCTGATCGCTAAGAATGTCATTGACCGGTGCATCTTTTAGTTCTTATTATAGCCTTGGGAATTAACCCTGACGTAGCACTGACTTCCAAGGCGATTGGCCTGCTCCTGATGTACCTGTATGGACCTGTTCTTCCACAACTAAGCCGGTCCAGTCTCTAGTTTTGGTACCAATGTTGAGCTTTGAAGTGTCATTTCAATGATACCTGATCCTATGCCACACAATCTGGTTGTGCCCTGTGTGGTCACTTTTCTATGACACATTTTGGGCGGGGCAGTTGGTTACGATCGAAACGTCCGTTAGAATCTATTCCGACGTGGTTCTAGAACGCAGTCCAAAGATGGCTGTGACGTCACTGTCATTTGATCGCTACCAAGATGAAAAAGTTCCTTCAAGTGATGTAGCATAGAATTGCACATGCCCAGACTGGCCCACCAAAATGACTGTTCCCTAATTGTCATATGGCAAAAGAAACTAGAAGAATAAATAACAATAGTCATAGCAATTCAAGAATACAGCTACAGTAAAGTCTCATTATATCGATATTCAAGGGAGTCCGAAAAAATATCGATATAACCGGGACTATCGATATATCCGACCCTGTTTGCATGTAATTTTCTCCGTGCGTGCGTATAACGAGACTTTACTGTACTTTACCACAAAAGGATTTACAGGACCACGAGGAGAAACAAATGGACCAGTATTGTACCACTGACCCTACTGTGACGTGGGATTCTCATTAGGCTAATCCGTTTTAAACAAAACACACAAAAAAACAACAACAATTGGGTGTTACAGCAGCATATCAGAATCATCTTTATTGGACAAGTGTGTAGAACACACAAGGAATTTATAGTTGTATTATATACACTTTCCACCTTTGGGCAGCCACATATCACGTATTGTCGGTCGACACAGGTTGCTACAGATAGGCGATGTGGTCTACAATAAAGACAAAAGTGAGGATATACTGAAAGACAGTACATTGCTCTTTCTGTGACCTCCTGGCCTCTAGCGACGTTCGATTATGTAACAGACCACTAAATGGCGGGGGAAAGTCAATATCAACCCTCAGAGCAGTGATAAAGGATGTTTTTTTTTTTTTTTAACTTGTAACTTTTTCATCAAATCCCCCAAAACATTCAATAAACAAGCAAACCTGGAAGTTTAATCTTTGACGATGTTTGTCTAGGGTGATTACAGTATCTAGTAAATCAATAGCTTCTCTTCCAGGTTTGTAATTGGAATTCCACAAGGCCGTTTCGGTGCCCCTTGCATGACCAACGCGTCATGTCTCGCCTCAGTCATCCAGTTGCTGATAGACCCCAGCGTAATGTGATCCAGAGCAGGACTCAAAGTACTAGGCTTTCTTTATTAGGCTAAGAATGTCATTGACCGGTGCATCTTTTAGTTCTTATTATAGCCTTGGGAATTAACCCTTTTCCCGGGTTTGTTTACATGCTTGCACGACTGGTGTGATGGCATGAGACCACTTGCCTTGTTTACATGATGAGGGGTCATACAGCCACAAGCAGTAGCGTGACTGCTGTTTGCTCCTTCACATTGTTTTGCTGGAACAATTGAGATCCTCCTCTAGGATCAATAAAGTTATGTCTTATATAACATGCTCTTAAAGGACAACCGATGTCACTTTTTTGTTTTTTAACTGACATCAGAAAAACGTTTGATAGCATCTAAAATACCCAAAACACGCAGTATATATGTTTAGTCAAATGCAAAACACCAATAAAAATGACTTAAAGTGTCCAAAATCTGCAAAAAATTGAGCTGCGAATTGGGCGTTTTCAGAAAGCCCCGCCCCCAGTTCATGACATCACACCAAGACGTCTTGCATTGCTGGAGAATCCAAACAATGGCTTCAGATTCGGAGAATATGCTTTCTTGTTACCCATCCAGTTATGAATATGATTCAAATAGTTCTGAAGAGGAAAGCATACATGTTTGCAATCGCCATTTTGAGGCAACATTGGTGCAACAATGGATCACCAGAAAAGAGGCACAAAATGGCGACCTCCAGTGACCACCTCCGCTTCCACAGGCTGATAAATTCCTTATATGGAGCTTGGACTCCCTTTTCTGGCGGCTTTTGGGTGCAACACGGTTCTCAGACCAAACATGTACAGCAAAATACATTGACTTGATGGAAGGATGCTACAATGCGTCTTTTTTACGGTCAAGGGGCGGTCCTTTCATGACGTCACATCCGGACTTGTCACTAACTCAAAAACAAGACTTCCTGAATATTCAGAGCGAGTCTTAAAACGCAAAATATAGCTATATGCGGTGGAATCTTTGCAAAATACGCGGACCCAGGGAGTACATGCAAACTCTGCACTGTGAAGCAGCCGTGCGAACCACTCGACTACCGGGCCACCCCGCCCTCAGCATGTTTTACTCTTTTTAATTGTTATAAATGTTGCCATGGGTGACCCCATGTGTTGCTATTGTAAGCAGCTAGCATCTTTATGAGTACAGTATACTACTCAATTTTATAGAGTACTTTCAAAAACAGCTGCGTACAAAGTGCTAGAACAACATAAAAGTCAGTCAGACAAAAACAAAGATGAAAAAAATTACTCTAAAGTAAAAGCAGGAAAAAATATGCACAGCGCCGATGCGTATGTGGAGTTGTTGCGGCTTGGAATTGAAGCAGATTTACATGGGACAGGAGATTGAGTATTTACATTTAGCTTTTAGCCGATGTGCACATTTCACCACAACGTCCCCGATCCGCTGATGAAAAGGACTCTTTGATCTTTCCTCTTTCATTTGAATGACTGTATTTTTGTTTTTTGTTTATTTTTGTTCTTTTGACTTCGATGGCTGCCTTTCCATCAGCTCCTGTAGTTTATTCTTCTACTTTTTCCTTTCCTCTTCTTTCCACAACTTTGCTGCTGTGAAATGTTAATTTCTCCACTGCGAAACTAATAAAGGCTAGTCCAATCCAACAAAAAAAACCATACACAAGCATCTGTTATGTAACACATTTAAAGTGGCTTCATTTGACTTAACCCCAAAACATCGGGTGTAACATTTCCAAGCAATCATTTCCATCTCAGTTCTCTTCCTTTATAGCAACATCGTCATGTCTCATTTGTGGACCTAAGGAAACACCAGCCGAGTTGACTTGGTTCTGCGCAGCTGAAAATGTGCCGGCATTAGATCGGTTTCACTGAAGCTTATGTAAGACGAATGTTCCCATTCGGGATGTCAGTCGTGTCGATGACCCCTTTGACTCGGCTTCCTTTCATCCTTTGAGGTGGTGCTTGTAGGGGTTCCCGGTCAACTACAATCTGCTGACTCTGCGCTTGCCGCAAGAGATAAACGTCTGAGAAAGTCAGACTCCCGCATTCCACACAAAACCACACACACATTTTCCAAGCGGGGATGAGTTGAGTGTTGCCTTTGTCGAGTGACGATAAGTTATCTGGCGAATGACTTTGTGAGACGGAGTAACGGTAGTTTTCTGTCTGCGATGGAGCTACAAGTACAATCAGTGGGCTCACATCTGCCATGTGCAAACATCTTGACTTCTCAATTCCCATACGTACAGTATATCAATTGAAACGCTTGTTGTAAGTGCCAAGTGGCATCCAACCTATTACTGCCATCTATAGGACCGGAGTGGAACATCATCAGCTGCATCATTTAGCTTGTAGTCAACGTGCACATTCCACCATGATGTCCCTGATCCACTGGTGGAAAGACGCTTTGATCCTCTGCTCTTTCATCTAGAACTGCTTCATGTCATCACAAAGAGGGTACAGCAAGTCCTGAAGAATGAATGTCTCTCTGTGTCTTTGTTTTGTCATATTGTCTCTATGCTGTCATATTATTTGTTATTTATTTTTTTTTTGTTCTTTTGACTTCAAGACGGCGCCGCAGGAGTGGCTGCCTTTCCAGCAGCTCATGTATTTTGTTTTTCTACTTTCATTCCTTTCATCACTTTGCTGCTGTGAAATGTAAATTTCTCCACTGTGAGACTAATAAAGGCATATCCAATCCAATCAGATTGGATGGCTGGTTGACTGAGGCAGATTTGTTTTCGACCTCTCCTTGTTGCTCTTATGGTGGCGTCCTCCTGTTAGGGACTTCCAGAGCAAAACCGTTCTAATTAGATCACCACAATATTATATAAGCCCAAGCATCAGACTTCTCTCTGAACTAAGAACAATGGAGCAAATCTGGGCTTTTATTAGATTTAGAATTTATGACTGCGGCCTGTGTTGTCCAATATCTGTGCCCCTGTGGAGGAAGATGAGGGACTCTTGTTGACAATATTTTCTTGTTTAAAATATTTTCGAGGGAAAGAACATCTGGAAAACAAAAACAAGCATTGAACGGGAATGTTCCGCGCAAAAAAGAATTCTATATTTCTCTATTAGTTTTAGAATTTGTGACTGCGGCCTGTGTTGTCCAATATCTGTGCCCGCCTGGAGGAGGATTAGGCACTCTTGTTTACAATATTTTCTTGTTTAAAAAAAATTTCAAGGAAAAAAAATCTGGAAAACAAACATTGAACGGGAATGTTCTGCGCAAGCATGAATTCTAGTTTTGCAAATGAAAATGCATTGTCTCGGGTGGGAGTGGATCATGGTAGGACCTTGAACATGTCACAGGTCACCTTTGCTGCATCCTCCCTGCGGATTTCACACCAATACATACGACAAATTCCATATAGGTGACGCATACATGTGAACGGAGTGTTGAAGTGTGGAGGACATAAAGGGCATGGTGGCTGCCAGCGTTAATCCTTCAGATATGGCATCAATATAGCCTTGACTGTTATAGTCGACACAATGGAACTTTATTTATACACGGGGGCTGAGGGGGAACCCTTTGTCTCGTGAGCCCGTTGTTGTGATATCCACTGGTGCAGTTTTGCTCACGAGGGGCGTTTTAAGATCTTTTTGTCAGCAGTTGTTGGAAATGATAGCGGGTTGTTTGTGGTGAGAAGTGATTGCCAACTCTTTCTGTCTCTGCACTAACCCCCGCCCCCATCTTGCTATATTTAAACTTGTTCTTATTAAAAGCAAATATATCCTCTTAAGGTTTGGCTGAGGCTCTAATTCGTTTTATTTTTAATTCCCAAGTCATTTGAAAAGTCTTTGTAGGTTGCTTCTTCATTTTATCTCAAATGACTCAGGGGGGATGTTACGGTTTGCTCTATTAAAACTATTGCAACCCCCCCCCCCACCCAATCTTTGTTAATTGTACATCTCACGCTAACGGGGATGGGATGTCCCAGTTACAAGACCTTAAAGCCATTTTGAGGGCAAGACTTGGCTTATAAAATCGAGGATACGGCAGAATACAGATTTGAACATTTCCATTGTTTCATCTGTCACTTTGTATCATCTCAGATCACAGCTTTTCTCTTCACAGGCTTCCTTCCTATTCCCGACAGCGCAAACCTACAGGCATGCGCTGAAATGACTTTTCACAGTGTAAAGCTCACTCTATTACTGGCAATGCCTCAGTGTGCCACCTCAGCGTTCTCACCGGGCCCGCATTCTCCGAAACAAGGTTTCCATGTCTTCTTCCGCCAACCATCCCGGCAGCGTCCCACCCACAACTTGTTCTATTTCATCTCATCTTTGCCTTGTTCCTACTGTCCTCCTTTTTTGTCTGATCCCTTTCTTGATCTCTGGGATTTTCCGTCGCATGTCATCGTGTTGAGCATGAAGGTCAAGGTTATGCAACTGCAGGATTATTTCACTGGACAAATTGAGTCAGACAGGCTGAAACCAAAGAACATAGGCGCGGTTCAAACGCATTCCCACACAGTCGGTTAGAACAGATCGCACGCTTCGTTGTTACGGCAGCAGATGGAAGACGCAGGATGTGTCCAGTAACTGTTGGACACACTATCATCTCCAGATTGGCAAATTTTAACCCTTTCATGCGCCCTGTAACTTGATAACATGATAGTGTCCACTGCAGTAACCGCTGTCCCGTAAAGGGTTAAAGAAGAATTGTGCGTCTGAAGTCACCACGTGTCTAACATTCAACTTTTAAGTCATTCACTGCCAGACGTGAAAAAATGTGTCCACTCCAGTGCCTGGGTTTTTGTCATTGTCACTTGAATTCCAGGACACACAGAATATTGAGTTTTAGGACTACATAAACATTCAATACAGTGTTAGAAACCTTAGACTCTCTTCTTTCATCGAAAAAAAAATGTTGATTCCTAAATTATATGGGTCGGGAGTTATGAGCCTGAAATGAGGGCAGCTGTCCAAAATACAATACAATGCAATACATATACTGTATATTGGTTTATATAGCGCTTTAACAACAACTGAAGCTGGAAACAAAGCGCTAACATGGAAAAGGTGGATATGCTGCCCCCTCGTGGAAGCGAAAAAAAAAACATTGCCAGAGACCATGGCCAGTGCTTTATCGGCACCCAAACAAGAAAAAACAAACACATTCGGGAATGGCGCTTTACGTCATATTTTCAATTCCCGAATAAATTTTGAATGGCAGTGAATGAGTTAATAATATACCCAAACTTCTTTCTTTCTTTTATGTTGTGTGCACTCATCATATTTTCACCCAAAAATAAAGTTTGTCCTATGTTTTGATGTGCCTCATTGCAGGATTTTGCATTTATTGTGTACTGGAGTGCTACCGGATCCAGCTTTGATCATTTATGACCATTTTATGGTGCTTAGCCATCGGTAGCGAGTGTAGTGGTTAAAATGGCATAGCTGTTTTTTATACAGCTGACGTGGGATCAATTCTCACTCAGGCATTTTTATCATCACTCGGTGATTGACTGGCACAGGTCATTGTGGTGTCCAGCTTTCGTCCTGGAAGAGGCTTTAGACCACCGCCACTGACCTTGAACAGAAAAAGCAATCGAAGGGTTTCTAGAAAACTCTCGGAAAACTCAATTCCTCGCAAGCTTTTTTGCACACAAGCATCTTCTTACGTAGATTCCCCGTGCTTTCACACTGCTCATAGTATAGGCACAGATGACTGGCACTGACCCACCCACCCCTCCCTCCTGGCCCAGATCCCAAGCCCCTCAGGATTCCCAATAAAGCCCCTGTCACGAAGGACTGCCGGGTCTAGTTTCACTTGGCAGCATAATGTGACCAAATGAGAGCAACAAATGACGGGAGGGGATTGGCTAGTGATGAGTGACTAAGTTTTCTCGCATTTGCACACACACGTTCATTACAAAAGCAATGCAGCCTTGAAGTTCATATTTCATATTATTTCCGATAAAATCTTGTCCAAATCACATGTCGTCTTCTTGTGAGCAATTGGTTTTCACCCATCTGTTTTTGTTGTAACGTTTTGGTGCCTTTTGATCATTGTAGGCATGAAATCACATTAAAAAAATTTGCTGATGATAATATGTCATGTGCTTTTGTGTTGCCAAGAGACCCCAAAAGAGTCACACGCAAACACTGTCGAAAACATTTAAGATGGTGTCACAAATAACATAATAAGGTGTATAATATGGACCAAAATATATATCTAACTGCAGTGTTTTTTTCTTAAAATTGCATCCAATGAATGGCAACTTTCCGAGATCGTTTCTATCTTTACTTACAAAATCATATACAGTGAGACCTCAACTTACAAACTTAATTGGTTCCCAGACAGAGTGTGTAAGGCGAAAAGTGTGTATCTCAAAAGAAATTTCCCATAGGAAACCATTAAAATGGGAATAATCCGTTCCCGGGTTTCCATAAAATATACTTTTCAACTAAATAAGCCTTAAAACTACACACAACATACCTTATTCTATGTATAATAAATTTGCTATTGTATTGTAATGAAAGAAATACACTGCATTGTATCATGAAGTCACTTTATTTACATTTGTGATGGTCATTGATGGCTTGATGGAATGGCGTTGGAGGTCGAAGGTCAAAGGGAATTGCTGTTTGGAAAGAGAGGCTCATTACATGAGGACTGTAATTAAAGAAATGAACTGTGCTGTAAAATAAAGTTTTATTTACCTTTTTGATGGTCGTTGATGGCTTATGGAAGGAGAGTCACCTTCCATAAGGACTGTTGGTTGGACTCTGGTGCTGTTCGGTCGAATGCTTCCGCCGAAGATCACTCCGCCAGCCGTGGTGGGTGTGTATTATGAAAATAGTGCTTATTATAAGGTTTAATTTTCAGAAATTTGACGTTTGTAAGACAATAAGTTTGTAAGTTGAGGTGTTTGTAAATTGAGGTCTCACTGTATATCTATCATGGTAGAAAGCAGATTACAATGAAATAAAACACAACTATCCAGTCGCTAAAAAAATAAAATTGAAAATATGTGGTCTTTTTATTCGTAAATTTCAATTGTAACGCCTCCAAAAATTCAATATTTTATGTTGATTAATTGCAGTGCATGGTGGCCTTATCGTGAGCATGTCTACCCGCTTTTTCCCGTTTCTGTCCATATTTCACAAACATGGATGGTCGCTTCAGTGGAAATTGAGCCGAGGTGCTTATGTGATTGTGAATGCTTGTTTGTTCAATGGGTGGCCAACAAATGGCTGGCAACCGGTCCAAGGGTGGACCCGACTTTTCACCCAATGTCCCTTCCAGCTCACTTCCAACCCTAATGAGGAAAAGAGTGTAGATGGATAGATGAATGGGTTATCTAACACCCTCAGTTCTCTGTTTGGTGTGAAGGTGAGTTTGAATGGCTGTTTGTACAATGCAAATGACTGGCGACCAGTCTAGTGCTAAGCAGGGCGAAACAAAGTCTTGATACTGATTATGGTTCAGTCACGGGTTCATTACAGGTGAATTGATTTTTCATTTGTAATATGACATCATAATTGTTTGTTTATACAAAGTTTTTTTTGGGGTGGGGGGGGGGTAAACTGGAACGGATTAATGGCATTTCCATTCATCTGAATGTGAAAAGATGATCTGTTTTTTTTCTTTTTGTTCTTAAATTCTTAGCACGGTCACAGAATGAATCGAACTCGTACCTAAAGGTACCATTGTATCGTGAGGTCTCTGTGGAAAGTCATTTTGGAAAAATCAGCCAGGTTGCATTTCATTGCGTAGTGAGTAAATTGTACTTGGAGCAAAAATCCTCGTCACATCCTCACCTAAATGACCTCTACTGCATCCGCAATCACCCAGCAACAGAAGGCTATTGGAGCACAGTTGTCACACTCACAGATAGTCATTAACACATTTCCACTCACCTCCTCCACTTTGCCACCACAAATGTTGCAGTGTTTTTTTTTTTCTATGAAGACATTGCGGTGACGAGACAACCGATAAACAATACCTTTTACTTGCCATCCTTTTAAAACATGATAAAGGATGGTCGAAGAGGTATTTGGGGTAGATTTTCTCTGTATTTTTCATTTGTACATTAGATACAGCCTTATTTTTCATGTACTTATTACATACAGGATGTTCTGGTATTTTTCTACGAGATGCAAGGAAAAAGAAGAGAGACCAATCATGACTATTTCTTTTTCTTGTCTTTTTTCAGTCTTTATCTTATCGGCTCTCGTCACCCTTCTTCATCACCATGAGCCCTAATACCGCAGCTTGGAAAATTCCACACTGCAGCAAAGAGACGGGTGGCAGAAGAGAGAGAAAGAGAGAGAGCGACAGAAAGCAAGAGAGAGATGCAGGTAGGGTGGGCGGTGGGAGGGACAAGATGAGAATTTTTGAAAGCGAGGATGTCAATGTATCGCCATGATAGAAAAAGGGAACTAGTGCAATGATGAATCTGACCAAATAAAGATGGTAAAGCCAAATATGCCCCTTGCAAATGTCCTCATTGTGGGACTATTAAAGGCTTTCTGATTCTAATTATATTTCACTATTAAAATCATTGAAATAGCCTGCAGGCATGTGCAAACACAGGCACAAAAAGTAGGACAGCAAATGTATGCAGGAAATAAAGTGCCCAGAACACAATGGGAAGAGGGCGAGCTGCATTTTGAATTTGCACAAAATGGGATGGAGGGAGGCCGAAAGTGAGGGAGGGTGGTGTGATGCGGCTCTCTGGACGCATTTAAGCTCTGCAGAAACGTGACTCAATCATCACGTGCAAAAAAAGCACTGCAGTGCCCCAATACTGCTGCACCCCCACAAAAGTAACTGGCGACGTTGTCGCCTAATCCGCATTGTGAAACACACCACAGCGACCGCAACATCAGGTCGTGTGCACCTACGTAGTTCAATACAACATGCTCGCTCATTTGTGCCAATCACACAAAATAGTGGAATGCAGTGGAATGAGATCATTTCAAAACTTTTTCAACCGTTTTGTCAAATAAGTTCAAGAGTGGACCAAAAAAAAAAACAAATGAAATAATGCAGGTATACGCACCCTCGTATAACTTGAATGGGAGTGTGTTCAGAATCAACCAACCACATTAATTCATTGAATGCAATTCACGATCTTCGGGAATTTAAAATATGACGTAAAGCGCCATTCTGGAATTTGTTCTTTTTTTTTTTTTTTTTTGGGTGTCGATAAAGCGGTTGGCATAGCCTCTGGCAATGTTTTTCCAGACCCATATAATTTCGGAATTAACTCTTTTTTTTTGATGATGAAAGAAGAGAGTCTAAGGTTTCTTGTGCTGCATTTAATGTTTATGTAGTCAAAAAACTCAATATTCTGTGGGTCCTGGAAGTTGAATGACAATGACAACAACCCTGGCACTGGAGTGGATTTTTTTTTTTTGCATATCTGACAGTGAATGAGTAAAAAAATAAATACAATCAAAAATAGAGCTGCATCCATTGATCAGTGGCCATGCACCGTTGTGCAAAGACATTTTTTCATTTGTTTTATCCTTTCCGCTACTAAAAAAGAGTGTGGATGTGTGATAGTGATAGATTACATGATTGGTTGGAATAATGTGTGACATGGAGACCTTTTATATTAACCGAATGTATACGACCTATTTACACTAAGCATGGATAACATCGGACGTCACAACTAAAATCAATCGGTTTGCCTGCAAGTCATTTTCCACACACACATTGATTCAAACAACAAGCTGTACGAATGTGTTATCGAGTGTCAGCATGAACTGTCCATTACAAGCGGACAAATGGAGCTGGACAGCTTATTGAGAGACATGTGCATAAGACCCGTTCTTTTCATGATGACGTTAGGTTATAGTAGATTATAGTGATGTTTTTCAACAAATTTGGAGATGGTTAAACAAAATTGATGAGTCACAGCAGGTTGTCCAGATCTTGAAGGAAAAAACAGCCCTAGAACATCAATCACATTACTTTATTCCGCAGTCGTATTTGAATACTTTTGGATTGTGGCATTTTGTTGCAGGTTTTTGAGATCGTTTGGCGGAGTTTAGTTTGTCAGAACGGTTATAATTATATGACTTAATATGATTTATATGATGATATATGATGTAATAGAGTGGAGGTAATCAGGTATGGCTCATGTCAGTGGAAATGAATTAAAGGACAACCGACGTCTCCGGACAAGTTGTGTCCATAATTTGTAAAATGGCTTCAAATGACTTCCACTGAGCGTATTTTACAAAGATTCCACCGCATATAGCTATATTTTACGTTTTAAGACTCGTGCTGAATATTCAGGAAGTCTTGTTTTTGAGTTGGTGACGAGTCCGTACGTGACGTCACTAAAGGAACGCCCCTGACCGAAAAAAAGACACATTGAGGCAGTCCTTCCATCACGTCAATGTATTTTGCTGTACTTGTTTGGTCTGACAACCTCGTGTTGCACCCAAAAGCCGCCAGAAGAGGGCGTCCAAGCTCCATATAAGGAATTTATCAGCCTGTGAAAACGCAGGTGGCCACAGCAGGTCGCCATTTTGTGCCTCTTTTTTTGGGTGAGACATTTCCCCCCAATGTTGCATCGAAATGGCACGAAATAAATTCTTTAATCGATTGCAAACATGTATGCTTTCCTCTTCAGAACTATTTGAATCATATTCACAACTGGATGTGTAACAAGAAAGCATATTCTCCGAATCTGAAGCCATTGTTTTGATTCTCCAGCAATGCAAGACGTCTTGTCATGACGTCACGAACTGGGGACGGGACTTTCTGAAAATGCCCAATTGGCAGCTCAGTTTTTTGCAGATTTTGGACACTTTAAGACATTTTTATTGGTGTTTTGCATTTGAATAAAAATATCATACTGCGTGTTTTGGGTATTTTAGAAGTGACGTCGGTTGTCCTTTAAGCCTTGCTAAAAATGGTATTAGCTGCGGTGAATTCATAATTTATCAGGTAGGTCAAGTACGTTTTCCAATGCAACCAGATAGCTTTGAAATGTTTTTAATTTCATCATTTTATGAAATAAAATCTATCCATCCGTTTTCCAATCATCTTTATCTTCATTTGGGAGGGGGGGGGGGTGCAAGAGCTTATCACAGCTGTCCATGGGCAGTAGGCAGGGGAGACACTGAACCGGCTGACAGCCAATCGCTAGGCACATAGGGATCCATCCATTCAGCCTAAAATTATTCCATCTATCCATTTTCAACACCAATTATCGGGGCTAGGTTGCTGGAGCCTATCCCACCTGACATTGGGCGGAAGGGCAGACTGCACCTTGAACTGGTCGCCAGTCAGTCGCAGGGGACAAACTCCGTCACTAAGTGGAAATCGAGCATACGAACATGAATCGATGGATAGGATAGATGGATGAATGAAAAGGGCAGGAAATAGCGCTGACAGCAATATCTTTTTTCGGTTAAACAATCAGCATCATCATTCAGTTTCCTCATCCTCCAACATTGTGTACATTATATCTTACGTTGCATTTTATGGCCCATCCACTTGCCTTTGTCTACCTTTGTGCTATTATCTTATTGGAAATGTTGCTGAACTGTCTCGTGAATTATTTACTGTCGGGTCACGGTCTGAAATGGCAACAGCCAAGCTCTTCTTACAGTGCAACTTTACATGTGTTTTACACATTCTCTATATCAATAGTTCTTAACCTTGTTAGAGATACTGAACCCAACCCGTTCATATGCAAAGTCGCAGCATGTTTCCTTCCTGAAAAATAAAAATAAATACATTCATGACATAAAAAATGCATTTTGTAAGGAAACAAAGTAAATACAATTAGTATGTTTAAAGTATGTATATTTTTAATGTATAGAAAATGAACCAACCAGTGATGGCCAAGTGGGTATGTCTTGGATTTGGATTTGGATTGGATTTGCCTTTATTAGTCTCGCATTGGAGAAATTTACATTTCACAGCAGCAAAGTTATGAAAGAATTGAAAGTAGAAAAGCAAAACACAGGATCTTAATTGACACATTGAGTCAGGTGTGTCTTATCCTCAATGGCAAAGACTGTCGAACCCCTTAAACTTGTTCAAAGAAACCCCCAAGTAAAGAACCACTGCTCGATATCATGCTTAACCGTGAAAGAAAATCATAATGCTAGCTACACAATCGGTGGCATTGTGTGGTCTTATTGCCTGCAGCGTAATGTGTAAGGTTACTCGCGTTACTTTCTGTTTCGAATACAAAGAGTGATCCAACAATGTGGATTAGTGTTTACACTCAGCTGCTTCAACAAAAACTAGGATCCCTCATAAACTCTCTGACTTGACATGTGTGACTAATAAACATGCAGTTTGGAATTTGTTGTTAAGTACTTCCAGCAACTCCACCTCAGTTTTTGGATAGACATTTTGGGAACAGTTTATAACTCACAGCCCTCCATCATAACTCTTCAACTGTCAGCAAGACCAGTGAAGCAATTTCTGTTTTCTCGAACAACACAACCACCTATTAATTTTCTGTACCGTGTATCCTAACATCCGGGTGAGAGGCCCTGTACACTTCTGCAGCAAATTTCAGTGCACGTATACATAAATCATCGTTCACAGTTGCATTAAATCCAGCCCACCCAAACATCAACATTCGGAACAGTTGACATGTTTATTGGATGAACTAAAATGCATTCGTTTATCCCATTAAATAATTTTGTTTATTCAAATACTGTACATATAAATGTATACATGTACAAATACACATTAACTTTGACCCAATAACGATACAATTCTATGTCAGTTATTGTTACCAATTCAATTCTTGTGAAATATGAACTATTTTGCTGCCTATATTAAAACCCGGAAGTAAGGTGGGGCCTGTGTTAACAAAAATGCATTCATTAATTTATCCCATTAAATAATTGCGTTTATTAAAATACATGAAAATGCATATATGTACAAATACACATTAACTTTTGACCTAATAACAATACAATTCTTGTAAAATGTGTAAAAATTGTATAAAAAATGTTTGCCGTTTATTTTAAAAACCCGGAAGCCTGTTTCGTCAAAACCCCACCCCTCACTGTGCGGTTGTCACGCCCCTTTTATGACGTCGTCGTAAAGCCGGCAGCTGCGCGAACCGCTCACCAAACCGTAAATAGTAATAAAGTTATATTGAGTAGCCTTATGTTCTCCATCCAGAGTCAAGTGGCAATCTTTATACAGCAATTGGTGTACTGTACTATTCATCCATGAACATGGTAAAGTTTTTTTTAAGACAACAAAATACATCTGTCATATCATGCTTGACATCGGGGCTACCGTTAGTGCATTCATGTGCGTATTATGTCACCATCTAGCTAGCGGTTTGGTTTACTTGCAGCTCCGGCCTCGTGGATGGGGCGGAGCTGATGTTTCGAAAGCAGGAATGCACTGAGATCATTGAGTGCAGAACAGCACTCCAAAATACACAAACTTTATGAAATAGCATTTTAACGTGGCTAAAAGCTAAAAACGGTGATTTTGCATGATAGATACACTCTTCAGACCAGAAATTGAAGCCAATTTGAACATGCTCTTTTTGTTTTCGAAGAACTTCAAAAGTCAACAAAACAAGATGGCAATTGCAGGAAATACACGTTTGTGGTTGTTTTTTTTTTTTTTACAGTATTTATAATAATTGCAGCTACACTATTCACACAAATGCAGTTCCCCCTGATCTATCAGGTTTATATGTAAATGTAAGTTTGCTACCAGTCAAAAGACCTTTTTTTCATAGATAAATTGCTTTTGCGCCTTGTCTGCTGTTTGGTAATACAGTGATACCTCAGCTTACGAACGCTTTAGCTCACGAACTTTTCGCCTTGCGAACATTAAATTCGCGAGAATAGAATTTTGGCATACGAACTAGTTTTCGGCCGACGGACCAAACCACACAACGGTGGCTGGCGGACTAGTTTTCCACACACCCTTTGAGTGCAGACGTAGTTTACTATCGAGTGGAGTACTTTTGCTATTATGGGACCGAAAAAGACCCTACCGCAGGCTAGTGTTAAGCCGACGAGGACAATTACAGACGTGCAGAAGGAGATCATCGAAAAACACGAACGAGGTGTGTGCATTTGTGTGAGTTAGCGTGCCAGTAGCAGTATGCTAAGTCGACCATTGCTACATTGACCATTTCTGTGTTGTCTAAGCAACGGTCTCATGCAATAGAAGAGGTTGAAAAACTCATGTTGATTTGGATTAACGAAAAGCAGCTCGCAGATGACATTGTGAGTGAGGGTATTATCGCTGAGAAAGCACGGCAACTTCACTCGGATATCATCGAGGCAACTACATCAATGACCATCACAAACGTAAATAAAAGGACTTTATTATACAGTACAGTTCATTTCTTTAATTACAATCTAATAGCATGTTTATTATACATAAAATAAGGAGGATTCTGTGTAGTTTTAAGGCTTATTTAGTAGGAAATTGTGTTTTATGGGGACCTGGGAACGAATTATTCTAATTTCCAATGATTTCTTATGGGAAATAAATGTTTGGCAGACGAACTTTTTGCCTTATACACACTTTCTGGGAACCAATTAAGTTCGTAAGCTGAGGTATCAGAGTATTTAGAAATTTTGGCATGATCATCTATGTTTTGGCCTGTTATGGGGTCTTATATTTTGAGAACAGTCTGTACTCTGTGTCAGCATACATCTGTTATGTGCATGCTCTTGTTACGTAAGTGCGTGAACGTATACTCCTCTCTTATTCGCGCACACAAAAAGTATGCAAGCACAAGACTACACAATCACACACTGAAAGTCACAAAATTGGGAAATTCTGAAAAGCTGGACACAACAACACGAAGCCATGTGGGGGGAGGAGTCTGCACTTTAACAGCATTCTATGTTTACTCTTTTTTTTCTTTTTTTTCCCTGATAAGACAAAAAAGTGAATTTGACAGTCAGCCAAACGCAGTTACGGCATTCATGGCCATGACCTTTGTACATAAATAAAGATAATGTTTGCATTTTTTTAGTTTGGCCCAGTCAGCATATTGTTTGTAAGGACTGTTTAGTAGTTATTGTGTTCGCAACCCAAAAAAAAAAGTCTTGCAGTGAAGTGGAACGACAAGTTTGTGCAGCTTTGTAGAAGCTGAGTGTTTCCATATGACCTGTTAACTTCTTGGATGACTTCCAATTGTGAATCTCTACCTGTTTGGTTTGTAATAAACAGTCCTTAGAATGCATGTGTCCCAGCTTATGAGTATATTTTGGGTGTGCATGAGAATCACAATATTATGATTCTAGCTGCTGGCAATCCGAGGCGCCACGTGATGTCCTGTGCAGCACGTGGAGGCTGAAACAAGACGATCGGTTTGTTTTGTTTTTTTTTTCTTTTCTTCCTTTTTCTTTCTTTTTTTTTGCCGAGTCTGTCTGTTGGTCATATGCAACTTCCATATATGATATACAGTGCATTTAGCCTCAGGACAAAAATGCAGGGATTGCTTCACATTACAACCTTAAATGGCAACCAATGTCACTTTTTTGTTTTTCAACTGACATCAGAAAAACGTTTTATAGCATCTAAAATACCCAAAACACGCAGTATGATATTTTTATTCAAATGGAAAACACCAATAAAAATGACAAAGTGTCCAAAATCTGCAAAAAAATCGAGCTGCGAATTGCGCATTTTCAGAAAGTCCCGCCCCCAGTTCGTGACATCACGCCAAGACGTCTTGCATTGCTGGAGAATAAAAACAATGGCTTCAGATTCGGAGAATATGCTTTCTTGTTACACATCCAATTATGAATATGATTCAAATAAAGAGGAAAGCATACATGTTTGCAATCGATTAAAGAATTTATCCCATGTCATTTTGAGGCAAACGGGCGGGGGGAATGTCTCACCCAAAAAGAGGCAAGAAAATGGCCACCGAGCTGTGAGGAATGAATCAGCCCGTTTCCGCACGCTGATAAATGTCTTCCATGGAGCTTAGATTCCCTCTGCTGGCGGCTTTTGGGTGTAACACATGGTTTTAAAAAAACAGTACAGCACAATACATTGAAGTGATGGAAAGACGCTACAATGTGTCTTTTTTACGGTCAGGAGGCGGTCCTTTTCTGACGTCACGTAAGGACTCGTCACCAACTCAAAAACAAGACTTCCTGAATGTTCAGCACAAGTCTTAAAACATAAAATATAGCTATATGCGGTGGAATCTTATTAAAATACGCCCAGTCGAAGTCATTTGAAGCCATTTTACAAATTATGGACATAACTTGTCCGGAGACATCGGTTGTCCTTTAAATGTCACTACATAAGAACAGCAGTCTTTTTAACACTTTATTCCTTTGAAAGAAAATAAAGTAGGTCATTCAATTTGTTTTTCTTTTCTTGTTCTCATCTCCACCCACCAAACTTTCCAGACATGCAGGATTCTTGTGTATATCGTGCCACAATTGGACAGTGTCCAACTTCAGTCTTAAAGTGGCACACTATGCAAACAATTCTAGTCAAGTGGGATGGGTTGGATCCTCGGATGTTTTTTTTTCTTCTTCTTTTCTGCTGTGTAGTTATGCAGCGCGTGGCTTACAAAGACAGCCTGTCTTTGGATGATTATCCAGAGTACTGAATGTTCTTGCATATTTTTGATGTGCAAAATACGATGATTGATTGATTCTGTTTCCGGAATATCCGGTCAGTGCGGCACGAATATTTTGTATTCTGCTATGTTTGTGCAGTAAAATGAGGACTTTAGTTTTTAGAACTTTTTTTGCACATATTTGCCAGGGAAAAATCATGAAGTCACTGGTTCCAACACAGTGACATTTGTTTACATTTCTTGGAACAGGGGTTAGAGGCCGCTTGTGTGATTTATGAGAAGTTGACACACAGTCCAATATGTGCCCGTTTCTGCTTGTCCTTTTAGTTTTTTTTTTTTTTTTTTTTTTTTTTTTTTTTTTTTTTTTTTTGCAATGTTGTCATCAGCAGTTGCAAGTATAAATGTTTACATGAGTGTGAAGTCTGAGTCTTTCAAGAAAATAAACATTGGCAGTGCACACTCTTGGATTAGTTGGCACTTAACTGCAGGGCATACTCTTACAATATTCACACCTATGGATAATTTAGTCTTAATTTAAACCAAACCTTTTTTTTTTTTACGGAATGCAGATGACAAATGTTTTCATCGTGAAAGCACATGTGCGTAAAACCACTCTGATAAAAACAATGTTTCAAGATAATCAAGCGTCCGTCCCTTTGGCAAAGCTGTGAGGATCACGCATTTGATATCAGTTTCGGTAATTTAGCGCACTTGCATTCAGATTGGTTGCTTGTCACGTGACAACAACAGTTCCTTCTGTCGCACACTGCGGCCTTTGAGTGTGACAGGATGTAGATGGAGTGGTAAGCCAGACAGGATGTGGGGCAGAGGATGAGGGGCTGTCCAAGTTAAATATGACTAAAGCCATAACGTGTGAACAAAATGTCACCACCGTGAGTTTGAAAAAGCAGAATCTCATAATGTTAACAGTATTACCTGTTGAAAACATTCAACATTCTGAGCATGTTCGTAATTTCTTGACGATTCAAAAATCTGTCGAATATCTTTATGACAGTTTGCGAATTTGTAAACAAACACTGGTGAAAAATCAACATTGGCTACCTGAGGGAACCTTTGCCACACCTTTGTGCTTGACGACCACGGAATGGAAAAGTCCCCTAAAAAAAACTGAAGAGGTATGTTCAGACTTTAGACTCCCGTTCAGACTTAAGTTTTGCTTTCATTTCACAATAAAGAGTACAGATTTACGGACATAAATGCAAAGGAGAGGGTGCTTCATTTCCCCCAACTGCCCTGCATCTTGTCCTTACTTGACACAGCCGTTCAAATATTGACTAAATGCTATCCTCTCGAGACAGTTCCCTTGGTGATGTGCTTGTGAAGATCCTGCATTGATCCACCACATAGGGAAAAGTGGGCCATCACACGAGGGGAGCCACTGTTTACAAGTCCTTACACGTCTTTTTACTTTAATCCATGCACGTGAGTGATGTTCTGCACAAACTGTTGCATTCCCCGTGTTATTTTTATTTTTTATTTTTCTATGCAGCTATTCCTGTTCAACTATGGCATGGCGGGCGGGGAGTGTGACATGTGTTTACAAACATAACTCATGGGAGGCAAGGGGGTCCTCCTTGAACTGGGCTAAAATGGGTCAGGGTCTTGTTGGTAGCTGACTGACAGGCTAAAGTGCCGTTAGCATAGCATTATCTCTCAAATATCGCAATCGTTTGTTGACAAGACATCAGCTACATTCATCTGTGGCTCTCGTAAGGGACTTTTTTTTTGGTCTCCGGGGGCTAGTTTACGTTGGCGTTACGCCAAGGGATTTTACACACTCTCAGATTTCACCTCACGTGATCTGCTGCTCTTGTATTAAATTGCCTATGTTGTTTCTTTAGGCACTGTTACTCATTACAAAAAGGTTGTTGCGCGTCACCCGGACAATCTTTCCAGATCATGGAAATTAACGTGTACCGTGTGTCAGTATCTGGTCGCGTGGGACGGTCATTTCTGTTTCTATGCATCGTCACTGTGCAAAGACATGACATAGTGGGTCATGGGCTACGCTAAGCTTCCGGAATGCATGCGTGGAATGTGTCAGTGGACTTCAAGAATGTAATCCCAACGTGTGAGGCCGGTCAGGTGCTTCCCACCTCAACCACCAACATTGCACGTGTAGGCAGAGTGCGGCCTTGGAATGTAACTTGAGTGTGCTAAAATTAAAAGCGCTGTGATGTTTCTTGCAAAGTATTGACATTTATTAGATTGGCCTGTGCTTTGATTGCATTGTGAGGAGAAACATGGGTTATTTATTTACTCTTGAACAAAACAATCTGCTCACGATGCTCCAACGTACCCATCCATCTCACCCGCAAATGTACATGGAGTGTGTAAAATGGAATAAAAGACCATTTGAGTTTTTGTTGTGTTTATTTTTGTTTTTGTGTTTTTTTTTTTTTTTACCAATGACCATGTTGACACGTTAGCGCTTTGTTCCAGCTTTAGCTATGGTTAAAGCTCCATTAAAAACCAATATGTATATATTGCATTGTATTTTGGAAAGCCACCCTCATTTCAAGCTCATATAAATCAAGAACCGTATAATTTAGGAATTAACTCTTTTTTTCCTGATGAAAGAAGAGAGTAATGTTTCTTACGCTGCATTGAATATTTATGTAATCCGAAAACTCTATATTCTGTGGGTCCTGGAATTCAAGTGACAATGACAAAAATCCAGGCACTGGAGTGGATAAATTTTTGCACATGTCTGGCAGTGAATGAGTTAAAGGGGCTTTAAAGACCTCATCATGAGTTTTGGGAGAAAGGACATTAATTTTAACCCAGATTAAAAATCATTTGCACTCGAGGCCGATTTGTCTCATTTTGACACCTTATTCAATTTGAGTGCAGCATAACAGCTCAATGCTGCTTCACCATGTTGACTGCATTTTCAGGGACGTTTTATATTTCTCAGGAAAACCCATTGCCTCGTGGTTTAACTATATATGACCTGACTCACGTTTTATGACTTGCAATATTTACTCCTCAAACATCCTTATTCTTATCTATCAAATGACAACTCACTACGTTGCTGGACAGGGTGACGTCATCTATTGTCAAACCATGAAATTGACTACCAACTGATCCATTTTGATACAAAAGCGCCACCCAAATTGCTTGAAAGTTCAATATTTGATTTAAAAAAGTCTCCTGTGGGTAGTTTGGTGAGAACAAAATACAAGTGTTCTTGAGTAAAAACACATTAAAAGTTGAAAGGAAGTCTGCTGCGTGTGATTGGGGTGTTGGTGATGGTGGCAGACATACACAGACAATCTGTCACTTTGATTGTACTTTTGCCGCTTCTACTCAATATCTTCGATGAATTAAACAAGTCTTATTTCTGTGACAGACAAAAGGAATGATAAGAGGGTAGGTGTTGGAGAACGTGGGAGTAAACAAAGCCGTCCTTGCCATGACATTTTGTGTCACCACTTCTTTGACATTCACTTTTAACACGACGAGCGTGCTACAGTGGCACCTGGCCTCATTGGAGTTGCATATGGAGCAATCGCTTTTCTCCAGGAAGCTATGACCCTGGGCTATGTTTTGCTTGCTCACGTGTTGGGGAGTGAGAGGGAATCCACGTAGATCACAGAAAAATGGGATGTCCACTAAATGTAACAAAGCTGCGACTCCCCCAGCCTTGAAATTCAATCTGTTGTTTGCGTAACTTGCAGAGTTTCGCCTCTAAACTGTGCCCAACCAATGTACTGTTTCATTGTAGGAACAGAGGGCAGTAACAAAAGCTTTGAAATGATGAAAGATGAAAATCACTCAATTTCAATAACTGAAGATTTAAAATGCTTAAAGGAAGTCACAGTGAACAACGAATTTCATTGTGTTGTATTGACTGTCTAAAGCACAGGTGTCAAAGTCAAGGCCCGGGGGCCAAATCTGCTCCGACACATAATTTTATACAGCCCGCAAAAGCAAATCAAGCATGTCAAGTGCCATGGTGGTTACCAAAGTCCCAAACAAAATTTCAAATTGTCGTATCTAAAACACAATAACGGTCATTATTTTTTACTTCAGACTTGACTAGTTATTTGTTACTTTGTTGTGCCTTCTGTATGTAATACGTGGAGGAGATTGAAACATTCTAGTGGTTTCCCCGAATTCGTAACGCCCCTCGATAGGAAACCGTAACTACAATGAGGCCTGTGACAACAACAAAAAAAAAGTTTGACACCCCTGGTCTAAACAAAAAAACTGCAAAATTGTTGCAAGATGTCAGTGTTAGTCACTATAGTGGAAAAAGAAAATGAAAGAAAAAGCCTAAATTCAAAGTCCTCTTGTCATTCAATTTAGAATTCAACCAACTTTTGTATAAAAATTATGCTTTAAATGTCACACAAAAACATCAATGTCATCAGACATGATTGAATACACATACTCTATTAACAGGTCAATTTATCATCACGGAGTTAAACTACATTTACACTTTCATGACAGACCTCTAACAGCATTGAAGCCAGGCCAGTACCAACAGGTTGTGCCTACAAAGTTCCATTGCCTCACCGTATCAGGTGATTTACTCCTAATAAATATTGATGATCATATTCACATGTCTGTAAATAGATAGCATTAGAATGCTCATGTTGTTCTTGTACTTTATGGAGTTATGTTACGATGAAGATGAAAGTCCTTTTTCCAAGACACCTACCGTGTCTGGAATTCTGAAATGTGCAATTTGTGACGAGCAAAAAAAAACTGTCGGAGATTGCATCACTGCCCTGAGTCACTGCCAGATTGCGTTATTGATCGCGCTTTATGTCCATGCGGAGCGACCCATGAGGTCAAAAAGACATCAGTGGACATTTCTAAAAAGACAATTTTGTAGTTCAAGTTTGGGGTAGACCAATTTCTTTTTACCCATAAACTCTAGATGCTTGTGTTTGGACTGAAGGAACATGATAGCCTCAAAGACATCCAACTCAGACTGCCAGAAAGTCCTTCCCGGGCAAAGCAAGACAGAAAAGACTTAGCGTCCTGTTTAAGGGCCTGATCATTTAATCCCTTCTCTGTCTGGATCTGGGATTCTTTCTTTCCATTTATAATCCCAGTGCTGAATTGGAACATCGGAGATTAGTGTGATTAGACTGTAACCAGTGACACACTATTCTGACCTGTTAGGTTGACTATCGCTCAAAAACAACAGTTCAATTTGTGCCATTTTATTTTTATTTTATTTGTATTTATTTTTTGCCATATTATTTTTTCAGTCATTCATTTCATTTGTTGTTGTAGGGTTTATTTTTGCTCCGCGTACAGCACTTGGTATAGAGCTGTGGCTGTTTTAAAGCATGCTATAAATAAAGTTGAATGATCTCGAACAACAATGCTTGTTATGTGGCTAGGCTAAATGATTTGAAATTTCTAACAAGTGCGATACTAATGGAAACAAGTGAGTGGCGGAATTCTGAGGAAGACCCAGCCCATAGGATTGACGCGCCTATATGGTCGATGAGTTCAAAAGCACTTCCAGGAAATTTCTTGGTTACATCACATAGGCTGCCTGCACCTTAGCATCGTGATGCTAAGCGGCTACGTATTAGCATGATGAACACCACATCATGATGCTGAATGGCTGGCTACATTTTAGCATGACAGGGACCATGTATTTTAAAATGTTACTACATTTTAGCATCATGGTACAAAGTGGCTACATATTAGCATAATGAACACCACATAATTTCATTTAAAATGATCCTCACATTTTACCAGCATGATGCTAAGTGGCTCTAGATTAGCATGATGTCAACCACATATTTTAAAATTCAAAGTTATTAAAGTTTTTTTAGAACTGATGCACAGTCCAAAAATCTTGGGGGTTAACTGGAACACCACATACAGTATTTTAATATAAAATGATCCCCACATCTTAACATCATGATGCTGAGTGGCTGGCTACATTTTAGCATGAAAAGCACCCACATTTAGAATCTTGGTGCTAAATGGCTACATATTAGCATGACGAACACCACATATTTTAATATAAAAACATCCCCACATCTTAACAGCGTAATGCTGAGTGGCTACATCTTTGCATGACAAGCACCATGTATTTTAAAATATTTTCCACATTTTCGCGGCATTATGCTAAGTGGCTACATATTAGCATGACAAACACATTTTAAAATGCAGTTAATTTTTTTATGTTATTTTATTATCAGAACTGGTCCAGTCCAAAAACCTTGAGGGTAAAATGGACATTAGATTGAGTTTTTTCACAGTATGGCATATATTTCTCCTGAGGGGATTGGCTTTAACCATCATTAGTTGGTCGGTTGTAGATAGTTAAATTGCACTGAAGATGTTCAATACCTGAACAAATCAATTCATGTTGTTTACCACATTCACAATTGAATTGCTAAATACACTGTACTGTATTTAGTTGACTAAAGTGACCTTCAGTGACCTCAACCATGCAAGCCATGTTATGACTAAAGACAAAAAATATTTAAAACAAAGCCATTGTTACACGCACC
Source organism: Hippocampus bargibanti (assembly GCF_051943395.1). Classification (NCBI taxonomy): domain Eukaryota; kingdom Metazoa; phylum Chordata; class Actinopteri; order Syngnathiformes; family Syngnathidae; genus Hippocampus; species Hippocampus bargibanti. The sequence continues at coordinate 6,560,695 of NC_142745.1, forward strand.
ACCAACTGACATCCACTGACACCTGACTCCATATGCTGACAATAATGTCATCCACCAACGCATCGGTCAACAATTCCCACGCCCAGATGCATGAATTATCTTGCTTGGGTGAAGGTGTTAGGGAATGTGATGTTATTAGAAAGCCCCTATATACAGGAGTGTCAAACTAGTTTTCAACGCCGTCAGTCATCAAGGTTGCCCTCGGGTACAGTAGATGTGACAAAAGGCAAACGCAAACAAAATTGCTTATTTTCTGTAAACAGGGATGGAAAAAGACAGCAGAATATTTTTTTGAGAAAGATCCAGAATCAACTTTTTCTAATGCTGTATGTTGTATGTGTATAGGTCTTCTTTTCCTTTCAGCTTTTCCCTTAGGAAGGATAACCGACGTCACTTTTTTGTTTCTTAATTTCTTAACTGACATCAGAAAAAAGTTTTATAGCATCTAAAATACCAAAACACGCACTATCATATTTTTATTCAAATGCAAAACACCAATAAAAATGACTTAAAGTGTCCAAAATCTGCAAAAAAAAATGAGCTGCGATTTGGGCATTTTCAGAAAGTCCCGCCCCCAGTTCGTGACGTCACGCCAAGACGTCTTGCATTGCTTGTGAATCAAAACATCGGGTTCAGATTCGGAGAATATGCTTTCTTGTTACACATTCAGTTATGAATATGATTCAAATAGTTCTGAAGAGGAAAGCATACATGTTTGCAATTGATTAAAGAAGTCCTTCCGTGTCATTTTGAGGCATCTGGACTGCAATGTAGCGTCCCAGAAGAGAGGCAGAAAATGGCGACCAAGCTCCCTGTGAGGAATTATTCAGCCCGTTTCCAAAGGCTGGTAAATTCCTTATATGGAGCTTGGTCGCACTTTTCTGACTCTTTTTGGTGCAACATGACGTTTTCAGCCCAAACAAGTACAGCAAAATGCATTGACGTGTGTGGAAGGACTGCTACAATATGTCATTTTTTTCGGTCAGGGGCGTTCCTTCCGTGACGTCACGTACGGACTCGTCACCAAGTCAAAAACAAGACTTCCGGAATATTCAGCGCGAGTCTTAAAAGGTAAAATATAGCTATATGCGCTGGAATCTTTGTAAAATACGCTCAGAAGTCATTTGAAGCCATTTTACAAATTATGGACACAACTTGTCCGGAGACGTCAGTTGTCCTTTAAAGGGGTCGCCACAGCGAAACAGTGTCCTACATCTTCACACCCCATAATAGTACATAATTGTCCTTGCTTTGAATTTTTATTATTTTATGACTTCATTTGAGCAAATGTCGAGTAGGGTTGTGGCAAGGTTTCGGCAGATCTGGCCTACAGGCTGAGTTTGACACATATGCCTGATGAAGAAGTTTAAATACTAAGCAACAATCCACCAATTCGTGACCACACAAGAACATTTGATAAGCATGTCTGGGGTGAAACGATCAAACCAGCTGACATGGTGAGCCACTACGATGGCACTCTAACGGGGTCTTCAATTCGGACATACAATTCCCATGAGATGTTACAACGTGTACATGCCCTACTCTTGTTCGTCCCCCTATGAATGAGGGAGGGGCTCTGTGGGAAACAGCAGGTCATGTTTCCTGCTGGTCAGCTCAAGTGCAATGCACTGGGCAACGTGGAAGAAAACTAACATAATTACTGCAAATATGTCAAGTGGTCTGGATGTTTTTTTTTTTTAAACAAGGTGCTCCATTTCCCATTAAAATGTGTATTTTGTTATATCTAATATTCCTACTGCCCCGGTGTGTAATCATGGTTATTATCAGAAGCACTGACCTACTTACCACTTAAATTATTTGATTTGAAATTTTATTACCGGTAATTTATGACTGACAGTCTATTCCCTTCAATTTGAAGCATTTCTCTTGAATGACTGCTTCCAGTGGCGTAAGATTTTTTTTTTATTCCAGCTGCCATGTCATTTTAAACTCTTCCTAATCCGAGGTGGGTCCTGAAGTGAATAACGTGTGCACATTTTGGGCATGACGTCTCTGATCCACAGTGAAAGGACATTTCAATTCTCTCCTCTTTCATGTCAAACTGCTTTAAACGACAAAGCTTATGAAGGAAAAGTGGCTTGGATTGCATGACTGTCTGTTTTATATATTGTGTTTATTATTTTCAACTGTTTTTTTAAGCATTTTGTTACCGTTTCAGGTGTGGTATATAAATCAGGATGTATTGGATTGTATTCATTTACTGTTGCTTTTATTTTAAGCGTACTTTGTGTAAATTATGCTAACGTAAACAGAAAAATCCTTCTATTTAACAACATTCGGTGAATTCGTTTTATTTTTTTGGTCTAGCGTACATCTATTGTTTTCTTTTGGCTTGTCCGCAAAAATTCTGCCTTGGTGCTGTCACACAACTGTTTTGCCAATCCACCATAACCAATAGTGATGTGTCACATCAATTTCTCCGATCAAATAGAGCCAGACAATCATATGACCACACAAATTATCCACGGCTCCACAGAAGCTAAATTTTCAAAGTGACTAATTTATGTTCGGGGTGGCACAATGGAGGAGAAAATCGCATTGGATTCCGGCCCTTACCTTCAATCCATGTTTATTGCGCTGACTTGGAAAACAAGCATCAATAGTATGTTGTTCTGTCGTCAGCTTCTGCTTAAAACAATGGGAAAACAAATACACTGAAATTCACTTACTAAATTATTGTTTTAATTGAAGTGATATTGATAGATAAAATCTGATTTTGCATATTTCTATCTTGTATTTCGTAAAAATAAGTTAACTCACCAGTTACTCGAGTAGTTTTCTTTCACTAGATATTTATAATAATAATAATAATAACGTACATTTCATTTATAAGCGCCTTTCAAACATACTTTTACTCAAGTAATTATTTGGGGGAAGGATTACTTAACTTGAATATTATTGTAAAGTACCAGTACTACTATTTGAGTACAATTTCTGGCTACTCTACCCATCTCTATTCCTCCAAAGGCCAGCCATCATTTTAACATCCTCTGGTTGTTTGGTCAGAGCGAAACTTGTTATATAGTCAACATCCAATGAGGAAAAAAAACATCTGTAGCGTTCTGCACATTAATTACATGTATATTATTATTATATATTATATATATATATATATTTTTTTTTGATTGGCTTCTTTTCATGTCAATGAAAATTACTTCTGAAATACATGATGATACAATGTGCCGCAATTGTGTTTTGCTTAAAATTGCATTTTTCTACAAAGTAAAATAGTATTGATGATTTCTATAATTGTGAGGCACTAGTACAAGTATTGTGTGGCTCAAGTCTGGTAAATACCCCGTGAAGGCCGAGGTACCAAATGCACAGCTGGCCATTGATATTATGATTGTGATTTCTGTACTGTATTCATTGAATGCAAACCTCGAAAATTACTGGACACAATGTTCTTCCTGGGTTTGTTTTCTTGAAGACTATAAATGCATGCAAACCTTATACGCAAACGTGGTTTGTCTCTGGGGTCAAAAGAGCAAAGAACCTGCAGAGAAGTAAACAGCAAAAAAAAGACTTAGTGTTGTGTTTTTGTCTTGTATTTTTCCTGTTCTCCCCTCCCCCTGTTATTTTTCTCCCTGACTCTCTCCCCTCCTTTGTTTGCGTGTTCCTCTCCGAGACGCCTTGTCTCCTCCCAGCGACAGCGGCGCATTCGTAATTGGCTGATCCTCTCTGGAAAGGCGGGGCTTAGGGCGGAGCTTCCTGATTCTTACCAGGCAGAGACTTTAACTGGTGCGTCAGTTGAGCCACAGTACCGCGACAGCAAACGTCCACGTCAATCCAATACGTTTTTATCAGCCTTTAATGACGCACACGTAGCATTTGATGACACGAAATTAATCGCGGAGACTATACAGTTCTACAGGAGAGGGTTATACAGTGTCCCAGGACGGGTGACTCGAAGGTTATAAAGGATTTTCTTCCCTCCGTCCTTCCCGTTCTGCCTTTTGTTTTTTTTTTCCTGCCACCCCAGCTCGTGCGAGCAGGCGACCGGCAGCGCCCCCTGTCGGCTAAGTAGCAACGAAGTCCAGGATTGGGAGCCAGGCGAGCGGCCGAGCCTCTCGTCTCCCCTGCGACGTGGGTCCACCACGCTCAGATGTCCGATGCGCAGTAAGGATGAGTCCCGCTCTGGAAGCCCTCATGCAGGCGGATGGGACTCCCTACTCCGGAAAGGGGGTGATGCTTGAACCCTTCGTGCACCAGGTGGGGGGACATTCCTGCGTGCTACGATTCGGGGAGCAGACCATCTGCAAACCTCTCATTCCCCGCGAGCATCAATTTTACAAGAGTCTCCCAGCCGAAATGAGGAAATTCACCCCTCAGTATAAAGGTAAGACCGTTTCCGGGAACTGGATGTTCAAAACGGAAGTTGTCTGTCATGGCGCTGACAACTAGCTTCCATATTTCTCATCTGAATGCTAAGCGTTACATAACGTTCTGTATGTGGGATGTAATTACAGTGGGGCGTTCGCTTGAATGGTTTGCGGTAAGATTCGTTGGAAAAGGCCCAGGAACAGAATGTGGCAACCAGTAAATATGCCTAAAAATGTTCTATATGTTATTAGTGTTCTCAAAAGATGGACCTTGCATTTGGTAGCTGGTGCTTCAGTGTAATCTTGTTACCAACCTCACCACTATCAAGTCGCAGCCATCAAACCATTAATACAGAGAGGGGTGGGGGGGGGGGGGGTAATGAAACTGAAAAAAACAGCGCCTCATACATAATCTGTAGCAATTCAGAATCCATACCCAATGCATCCCCAAGCACAATTTCTAAAGGCCCAGAGCAGATTACCTTTGCAGGCAGCTCACGATTTTAAAGCCTTTTCTCTTAATACAGTATCATGCAGCGATGGGGGAAAAAATACATAAAGGTGCAAAAGCATCTCATAAACTGAACCCAATAATTCAACGAATTGTTCTCTGAAGTTATTGATCGCTTTCTGGCTAGTCTATTTCTAGTATCATGGAACTTAAAGTAAAGGTCAGTGCTTCTGATGATGTAGCATTTCAAACAAGACATTAAAGACTTAAAAGCAAAGTTTACCAAAATTACTAAAAACATCACATTTGGTTTTCGAATGCGGTGATCATCACGTGAATGTAAAATGAAATGTCGCCGCAAACAAAATCCACAATCGGTTCATAACCATACAACCTTCTTAATTGTAGTTTACTTATAATTGTCCCCCCATAAGACTTCACATTACTCCATTAGACTTGTGACCTTTAGTACGTACGGATGCGCATGTCCAAAGGAATCTGTCAAGGAGGTAAGACATCCACGTTATTTGACTCCTTCATAATGCAGCACGGTCCTATAAAAAGATCATGTGTCTGATGTAAGAAGAGTTACACAGCAGACTACCAGGACGAGCTACCACTCCACTCTCGAATGATGGAACACGTTTGTAAGGCTTTTGAAACAGTTGGACGTTTGTTCGACAGTCATCAAGTCCCCTCCTCCGCTGCCTTTCTATTCATTTTATCACAGTAGTGTCACCAGTTCCCACACTGGGCAGTTGTGGTGCGATGACTCTGCATGTCTCCATCAGGCCACAGTGGAGAAGAGGCGAAAGGGCCTCGGATGCTGATGTCAGCGCAGATGACGTCAAGTTCGGAAAGCGGCGGGGCTGCTGGGTCCTCAGGCCCGCAGTTTTAAACACACAATGGCTTTCAGAAGCACAATGCTCGCTTACAAAAGGGCCGCCTTGCTTTGTGAAACCGTTTTGTCCATTTGTGATGGGTGACTGACGGTGTACTGACGACATCCTGTCTTACTCCTTGAACATCAACAGCCACCTTCCGCAAAGCCCCTGATGCATCTGCGACTAAACATTCATGAATGTTAGGAAACCTTTCTTGTTTGGGTTACCTTCACCCCAGATCAAATGTTTACACACACCCTCAACTGTATTCAAGTATCAAGGCTTTTCTGGTCGTTTGGGGTTGTGTAACAAGTTTGAGAATACCTTGTTTAATGAATACATGAGTTGTGTTGACGCTTGCTCAACAATTGTCTGTTCCGTAGTGTTTTCATAAATGTGTTTGAAACCACAAACTGTAGCCGTGTCTGTCATTTTTTTCATTAGACTAAGATCAATTTTCTTTTTTTGTGTACAGACGCTCCCCTACTTTCAAGTTATGAACAATGGTACATACGAATGTTTTTGTAGTAACATATGTAGTATTCTCTCCAGTTGTACATGTCTTTGTAGAGCAGATATTTTATTAAATGTTTATTTTTCAGTACAAACCAATAATTACGTTACTTATACTTCTACTTAAATAAGCCTTAAACATGCATTGCATCCAAAATATAGCACTGAAGCAATTTATGAACAAATTCACCTTATGAACAACCATTCGGAATGTATCTCGTTCGTAAGTTGGGGCGTGTCTGCATTCAAATATTTTTTTTTTGCATCAAGGCTGTGTGATCACACTGTTCTTCCAGTTTTGTTTCTTGTTCAGTTGAGGTCTATTTGTTTTAAAACGATCCCGTCCTCCTTTTTCCCCACAGGCGTCGTGTCGGTCAGTTTTGAAGAAGACGAAGGAGGGAACCTGTGCCTCATTGCTTACCCTCATCACAGCGAAGCGGGCGACCTTGAAAACAAGGACCCCTCGACCGACTGTGAGCCCAAGAGCAAGATGTTAAAGTGGAGCAACAAAAAGCAAACCCCTCTGCACTTAGAAAATGACAACTACAGTAAAGAAAGAACTCGGCAGAGTCGGAAAGATGACAAGATCCTGAGGTAAAGTTGCCTTTTCTGCACATTTAACCCATTTACGCCGAGCGTGTTCATATGATAAATTCATTTTCAAATGCATTAATGTTGTTTTTTGCCACATTAATTATTAAATATATATAATTATATTATTGGTAATTATATATAGACGCTCCCTAACTTAAGAACATTCGAGTTACGAACAACGGTACATATGAACATTTTTGCGGGTATGTTGAAAAATGCACACACACATTGGAGGTTTCAGGCCCCGATCCGCCGAGCTCACTTACGATTGGCTGCATAGAGTATGTGGGCGGGGAAAAAACCTGAGGAGGAGGCGCCGTGCTCGCTTGCGATTGGATGTGTAGAGTATGTGGCCGGGGAGGAAAGCCCTCTTGCCTGTTGATGCTCCAGGAGGACTCGATGCATAAGAATAAGTAATGGCTGCTTGCACGTCTGTCAGAGATGTTCGATCGTACACTGCGGACAAAGACTCGAACCCAGGAAGATTGTCTTTTTACTGCCGGCAGGAGATGCAGCCATTCATGACAGATGCCCGAATTCTGCAGCCCTCCGACAAGCTATTTATTGAGACTATATGCAAATTAAAGTGGGACATTAATAAAACATCATTTTCTTGATTAGAATACCACACCCCTTGAGTTCTAAGCACGAACAGCTGTAAGCAATAAAACATTGTCTTTTCCATGAACTGCTAAATTTGTAACCTGGCTAATGAGCTCTTCCTGTGAAGGAGTTTCAAGTCGTAAATTGCTTCGGTGATGAAGGAGTTTCCCAAGTCCTAAATTCTGTCCAAGGCCAAATCTCCTAGATGAAGATGACAGTTTAACAAGCTGTGTCTGTTGACCTCAGATTGACCCCAGATTTTCTGTGCTTCAATTGTGTATTTGAGTCACACATGTTGACTAAGCATATAACAGCATGAAACCTTTAAATATGATAACTTCTTATTCTCTATCTAATGGTTTACTGAATACCCAAGTATAGATGTCGTCGTACTACAGTAGGTGTGACTTTATTTTACGACTGTTAGAACATCTGTGTTTTATACTTCCCCGTTCACTGTTTGACTTCAACATACATTCCATACAAAATATCGTACTGAAGCAACTTAGGACCAAATTCACCTTACAAATGACCGATCGGAACGTTTCTCGTTCGTAAGGTGGGGAGCGTCTGTAGTCCATTTGAACCTATTTGATACTTACCTATTGTTATTTCACTTTGATTTTTTTTTTAAATGAAATTATCTTTTTTTCAGATGAACACGCTCAGTGAAAACGAGTTAAATTTAATGATTCAAAAGGCTAACCTTGTCTGCGTGTCCTTTGTTAGCTACCGTGACGATGTCCAGGCACAGCAGCAGGCCGAGGTCCTGTACTTAAGCCTCGAGAAGGGCAACATGGTGCAGCAGATCAAACACAATCCCTGGAGTCTCAAATGTCACCAGCAGCATTTACAGAGGATGAAGGACAATGCAAAACACCGCAACCAATACAGTATCCTTCCATGTTGCGGTCATCACCGAACACGTGACTCGCTCGCTCGTCCTTGTTCGTAGTAAACACGTCTTGTATTGGTCTCGCGTCGGGTGTGCATTCCTTGACCCACTTTCACAGAGTTCATCCTTTTGGAGAACCTAACATGGCGTTACACGGTCCCGTGCGTCCTGGACTTGAAGATGGGAACCCGCCAACATGGCGATGACGCGTCAGAGGAGAAAAAAGCCAATCAGATCCGCAAGTGTCAACAAAGCACGTCGGCCTCCATTGGAGTGCGGCTCTGTGGCATGCAGGTGAAAATTAGTTTGTCCGATTTACGGCAAAAATGTTGCGTCGACCTATTTTATGCTCATTTTTTTTTTTTCAATTTGACGTTGGCAGGTGTACCAGTCAGATTCTGGCCAGCTCATGTTCATGAATAAGTACCACGGGCGAAAGCTTACCTTCGCGGGCTTCGAGGAGGCCCTTTACCAGTTTTTCCACGACGGACGTCGCCTACGGCGCGAGCTGCTGTCCCCGGTGCTCCAACGCCTCCGCGAGATGCAAGCCGCCCTGGAATCCTGCGAGTCGTATCGATTCTACTCCAGCTCCTTGCTCATCATCTACGACGGGGACCCTCCCAGGACGCCCTCTCGACCTCGACACCGCGGCGGGGAGGAAGGGGATGAGGATGACTTGTCTGATGAAGAGGAGGAGGAAGGGGCTTTCGGCTTCCCTCGTTCGTCCTCGGCGGGCTGCAGCGCCGGCGTGGCCGCGGGGAACGGAAACGGCAACGGTGGTCGCTCGGCCCACAGCCCGGCGGATTCCGGCAGCCCCTCCGTGGACGTGCGCATGATCGACTTTGCGCACACGACTTGCCGCCATTACGGCGAGGACAGCGTCGTGCACGAAGGACAGGATAGCGGCTTCATCTTCGGGCTGGAGAACCTGATCTCCATTATCTCCCAGCTGGAGGATCACAGCACCGACTGAGGCTCGCGACGGGAGACCGCATGTTCTGAATTTCAAACCTGGGGTAATGAGCCCGACGAGCCGACGCCCCGCTACTCCGAGATCCGCCGTGCTGGAGGTGCGACCCTCCCCGCCTGCTCGGAGGGAACCTTCGGGTTCAAGAGGGGTGAGCGCGCTGCGTGTCCTGCCGCTCGCCCTCACCCGCCAGAGGACGCCGCAGTCCGAGCCCTTAATCGCACTTTTTCCTCTTTGAGACCGCTCCTTCTTCTTTTGCGCAGACCGAGATTGCGGTCTGGAAACAGACACAAAGACTCGTAGCATCCGAGGACACTCCCCAGGTTCCTTTTTATTGTGCATTCTCTCCGAGAGAGCGACGGTGATCTAGATGGTTGAAATTCAAATGTACTGTAGTTGAAAGAGTCTGACCTGGTGCTTTACCTGTGGCGTGAGTTTTATTTTGGTGTTTTCAGGGGAGTGCGGTTACCACTGCCAGTCCCGAAACGAAAAGCACATTAATAGTGGGGGGGAGGGACTTTAAGGGCTGACCTTGGCTGGCTAGGTCAGCGGCCTTGTAGCAATCAGTAGTGAAAGCTCCTGCTAAGGACTTTTTTGTTTGTTTATGTAGGTGTTTGTTTGTAAGAAACACGCTTTGTGTGTCCAATCAGGCACTTTGAATGGACTCTTAATACAGGACGGACGAGGTGGAGACACAAGAAGGTGTTTGCCTTTTCCATCAGTTGCCCTCTGTATTTTATTTCTTGCAAATGAAAGACATTGCAAGAATTTCTTTCTTTGTTTTTGTTACCAATGTGTTTTTTTTTCTTGGGATTTCTCCTATTCATTCCTTTAACGTGGACTTCCAGAGAATTTACTGATTTGAAATCACTAGCAACCAAGAGACTATTTATTCGATGGAGTTCATGGGCAAAAAAAAAATCACATTCCAAATAACCACTCTTCTATGTTCTAATACTGAATTTATTTTGTTATTGAAAGAGTCGAAAAGCTCTCTTGTATACCTGTGTGTTAGCAATGTCTTGAAAATAAAGACATTCTTTTGTGATAAGGATTCTTTTGTGGTACTTGCACCGTGTGAAGCCGTACACGATACGAGCCCGAACTGCACCCACAATAATTAACTTGCATCCTGCAGCGATGTCGCGGACTGGATTGGGCAAGTTGACACATTATATAACGTGGAAAACCTGAATGGCTACATGCAGCTCAAGTAGGAAGCATTAGGAAGTGTTAAGCAGCCATCAATTCACCATTAGTACACTTAAAAGATGGAGAAACAACATGCTCAGCAATGGAAAGGGTGTCTTCAGTTTCCGAACTACGTCTTCCACGTATGAATGACGTGATGGCCAGGAATGTATTGTCAGGTGGTATCTTTTGTTACATTTCTTTCAATTGCAAAATAATTCTCATTCATGACTCAGCATGAAATGTGAAATGATATTTTAGCCGAAAACAATGACAACCTGACTTTTCGCAGGTGTTTTATACAGCAACTTGATAGGCAAATGTATGCAAAAAAACAGGAGTGAGTGTACAATCCAATTAAAAATTGAGGCAATCATAGAAACCGAGTGGAAGCAAAAATTTCGCTAAGCTAAAACCAAAAGAGAAGGAAAAAAATCTGAAAACCCAGAAGCACAAACACTAAAACAACTGCGAAGTGGAAACAGAAATCAAGTTAACACAGGCCGCTAGGGGTGGACAAATCCAGTGAGACCAGTGTGTGCCGCCAATACCTCCATTCTCCCCTGACTCCAACTCTGTAGACAACATTTTTAGGATGGACAGAAGATTTGAAAACCTGTGAAGTATGAGCTCTGTGTTTCTAATATGACACTCGTGGGGATAAGAGATTCAGATATTGGAAGGATGGTTAAAATGCTGGATAGCCTCAACTGAGGTTGCAGGCCCAGTGCAGCGCCGTTCTTCGTTTCATATAAGCGATTCAAATGAATCGTTCAAGATTCATGACTTGCTGTCATTTGCATTGGCTATTCAGAAAAATCTACAGAAAATGTCATTTGCATAATCCATCCATTTTCGCGACCGCTTGATCCTCCTTAGGGTCGCGGGGGGGTGCTGGAACCTATCCCAGCCGTCTTCGGGCACTCGGCGGGGACACCCTGAATTGGTTGCTAATCGCAGAGCACACAGAGACAAACAACCATCAGCTCTCACACTCAACGCCGAGGGACAATTTGGAGTGTTCAATCAGCCTGCCATGCATGTTTTTGGAATATGGGAGGAAACCGGGGGACCCGGAAAAATAATCTTTTACATTTGTTTTTTATTTATTTTTCTTAAAACGAAGCTGCCTACTTTTACTTTAACCATTTCCTGACCATTAGCCTTTTTCTCCACACTCGTCAAAGTGAAGCTTCTTTGCTCATTCCGTATTTTGTCTTATTTTGAAATCGTGAAAGTTCTGTTTCCTGTGTTATGTATTTCGATGTCGTGTCTGGGCATAGTTTGATATGCCCAGCCCCGTTACACACCTGTTGCCAACCACTCATCACACCAAGTAATTATTAATTAGCTATTTGGGTTCGTTTGAACCCACTTCTTCCATGTTCTTTTTCGTTCTTGCCTGATGAACGCCCCGCTACGGCCACCCCTCGGTTAGTTTGTTATATTGTTTCATTATTTCCGAAAGTTTATTTGTTATTTTGATATCAATGTCCGCTTCTGAGTCTTAAGACCACCAACCTCGCCCGTCATAGGAGTCGGTATGTGATAATGTAACACCAGTTCAATATGATTTTGAGCAAATTGCTTGGAGCTTTACCTACCAGATTAATTTCACTGCCACATGAACACATTCAGATCATTTTGAAATCTTCACTTAAAGGACAACCTACGCCTCCGGACAAGTTGTGTCCATAATTTGTAAAATCACGTCAAATGACTTCTACTGAGCATGTTTTATAAAGATTCCACGGCATATAGCTATATTTTACGTTTTAAGAATCGCGCTGAATATTCAGGAAGTCTTGTTTTCGAGTTGATGACGATGCCTGACATGACGTCACGTCTGGAACGCCCCTGACCGAGAAAGCGACCCAAAATGCATTTTGGGTACTTTGTTTGGTCTGACAACTTTGTGTTGATCTGTGTTGATGGCGAAATTAGAAGGGAACCACATAAATAACGCGATGGTGAATCGTGTGTTGCACCAAGACTACTATTTGAGTCTATAGTTGACACAAATTCAAAACACCTGTTATTTAAATTTAGGGAATTCACTTGAATCAAAAACCACAGCACATGAACTGTAAACTCACAGATTTCCTGGAATGTGATCAGATTTGGAGCCTCTGGATGTTGACTGTTATGCAACACGCTGGAAGAACGAATAAACCCAGGCTGACCTCAATAGCACTGGATGGTGTGGAACATGGCGTAAGTGACTGTGATTACAGTAATATTGCTTAGTTTATGACGCATGATCTAAATGTGGTCCTTTTGTTTTTTCTTCCGGGCGCGGGGGTGCGTTTCAAGTTTCGGTCAGACCTCTTGCAATGTGTTTCTCTACCACCAGGGGGCAGCAGTTACCTTTTGTACAGCCACCCCCACTTTCAAGCTCATATAACTCCAGACCCATTCCATTTAGGAATTAACTATTTTTTTCTGATAAAAGAAGAGAGTTTAAGGTTTATTACGCTGCATTGAATGTTTATGTAGTTGTAAAACTCAATATTCTGTGGGTCCTGCAATTTGAGTGTGTCTCTTTTCTTTGTCAAGGTGTCATAGCAAAGCCATTTTTAATCAGAAACAAGATTGCATTGACCTGCTGAAACAAAGATATATCTTACTCGTTCTGTTGAGGAACCAATGTCAATACATATCGATTTTTTTTTTTTCCCTCTAAGATTTAACCGCTGACCTTTTCATGGATTCAAAACAAACAGGCTTTTTTTTTTTCTCCGTGAAGGTTAAGTCTACTCGACAAATTATGTCAACGTTTTTCATAGGGTTCAAAGGACACTCATACGAATCAATGTAAATATGTACCGTGGGAGGGCTGGCAGTGCACACATAGTATTGTGTGCGTAAAACGGCATGGCAGTTGTGACAGTTCAAAGGTTGTGGAAATACTTATCTAATTGTTGCTTAGCTATTGGAGACTCTGGTGGACATCTAATCAGGTGCGCAAAGAAATTCTCAGAGCCTGACCCAACTCCAAAGTGACACACAGTTAAAGGACAACCGACGTCTCCGGACAAGTTGTGTCCATAATTTGTAAAATGGCTTCAAATGACTTCTACTGGGCGTATTTGACAAAGATTCCACCGCATATCGCTATATTTTACGTTATAAGACTTGCGCTGAACATTCAGGAAGTCTTGTTTTTGAGTTGGTGACGAGTCCTCACGTGACGTCAGAAAAGGACCGCCTCCTGACCATAAAAAATACGCATTGTAGCATCGTTCCATCACATTAATGTATTTTGCTGTACTGTTTTTTTTAACCGTGTGTTGCATCCAAAAGCCGCCAGCAGAGGGAGTCCAAGCTCCATGGAAGGAATGTATCAGCCTGTGGAAACGGGCTGATTCATTCCTCACAGCTCTGTGGCCATTTTCTTGCCTCTTTTTGGGTGAGACATTTCCCCCCGCCCGTTTGCCTCAAAATGACACGGAATAAATTCTTTAATCGATTGCAAACATGTATTATATGCTCCATATAAGGAATTTATCAGCCTGTGGAAGCGGAGGTGGTCACTGGAGGTCGCCATTTTGTGCCTCTTTTCTGGTGATCCATTGTTGCCCCAGTGTTGCCTCAAAATGGCGATTGCAAACATGTATGCTTTCCTCTTCAGAATTATTTGAATCATATTCATAACTGGATGTGTAACAAGAAAGCATATTCTCCGAATCTGAAGCCATTGTTTGGATTCTCCAGCAATGCAATACGTCTTGGCGTGACATTACGAACTGTGGGCGGGACTTTCTGAAAATGCCGAATTCGCAGCTGAATTTTTTTTTTGAATAAAAATATCAGGCTTTTGTGTATTTTAGACGCTATAAAACATTTTTCTGATGTCAGTTAAAAAACAAAAAAGTGACGTCGGTTGCCCTTTAAGTGTCGGACCAAAGGGAATGATGTCATGGCCTGCCTAGCAACATTCAAAAAGATAATGAAGTCTCATAAACAAACAAATGTCTTCCAATCCTTACACATCAAATTGAATTGAATTGGGAATTGAAAATGTGACGTGGAGGCACAATTCCCAAATGTATTTGTTTGTTTTTTTGGTCAGACCTCTATCTGTGTTTTTCTCTCCCGCAAGAGAGCAGTATTTTCCTTTTGTTTCAAGCTCAGATAACTCCAGACCATATAACTTAGGAATTAATTCTTTTTTTTCTGATGAAAGGATAGAGTCTTAGGTTTCTTACGCTGTAATAATAATAATAAATCCTTTTTTCATCTTTAACTTTTATGGTGTCGTCAATACGATGGAAAAGACATATTTCTGGATAATGGGAATGTCACTCAATCATTTTTTTAAATTACTTGCAGGTTTTGATGGTAAACAGATGTTCATATTAAAATCTCTCTGTTTCGATGTGCGTGAGAGGAGTTGAAGTGATATGATGTCATTATAAATGAACACATTCATGTATTGACTGGTGTCGGAGAAACTGTGATAATGATCGCTTTATTAAAAAAAAAATGTTGTACAAACTTGCCTTTCTGTTCAGTCTTGCGTTTTTGCTGTTGGAAGTTCAGAGATGGCAAAGGGGGGAGGTGCAATATTTGATAAGGTGTACAGTCAATTTTAAACATGAGAGATAATCAGAGGTGTAAATTTCTCTTGATTTATCTAAAAATGATTTTTTTTTCATGACATATAAATCTTATAAAAAATATAAACTAGTACTAGTGACATACAGAATTATTATTTTGACTTTGGATGGCAGAGGTTACAGTAAACTAAGTAAGGGCTTGCTTCAATTTTCAGTTTTGTGTTCAATTAAACAGGCCTAGATTTCACATTGAGAACATTTTGACAATTAATTGGGATAATGTCATAATTGGATTGGATTAGCCTTCATTAGTCTCACAGTGAAAGAGAAATCTTGTAGAGAAATTTACATTTCACAGCAGCAAAGTGATGAAAGTAAGAAGTAGAAAAACAAAATGCAGGACCTGCTGTAAAGGCGGCCGCTCATAGTGCCATTTTGAAGTCAAAACAACAAAACTAAATAAATAATATGACACAACGCAAAATACACCGACAATCAATGAATTTTAAGCACTTTCTGCGCCCTCTTTGTTGTAAGAATGTATGTTTGTTAAAGTAATTATAAGTGCCTTGCATGCTGGGTCCGAGGGGACAGTAATTTCATCTGTGCTGTATGTCACACATATTAGCATATTTGACAATAAAGCTGACTTTGACTTTGAAGAAGCAGTTCTAGAAGAAAGCGGAGTGGATCAAAGCGGGCGCCATGGTGAAATGTGCACATCTGCTACAGACTAAAATGTTGAAAGCCAACACGAAGCTGTAGCATCCAATGACGAAAAGAGACTCACACATCTCGTCCCACAAAAAAACTCCGCTTCAATTCCAAACTGCGACAGTTCCACATATGCCTCCCAATCTTGTATATATCACAATCTTTCAGTAATCATACGTTTTGTAATATTTTTTCGTTGGTAGTGTACGGTGATATTTGTCTCACGTAAACGGATACGTTGGTTCAATAAAGGTTTGGGAAAACTGTAGAATGGAATTGTAGTCTGCAAGATTCGCCCCTGAATATCTCGTACAGTTCTCTGCTGCCGTCTCCTGGCTCAGACTATGCAACACACGCTTTCGCGGGGGGAGGTGGTAACATGTCTGTTGGGCTTCTCTTCCACTCTCTGGCGTCCACACGCACGCACGCACAAGCCCGAACTCACACTCCCGGCGTTCCCCCAGATTGAGCACAGTGGTGGGCTGTCTGTCTGTAGTAACCCAGGGTACATCGGCTGTACGATCGGGACACCATGGGGAGTAAGTATCGCTTTTGTTGCTTGATTTTTCACACAATTTTTGGTTCGTGGTTTTGTTAGCGAATGGCTGATTTCGTAAACTACCACGTCGTAACCCTGTAAATTAGCATGTTAGCTGGCCCATTTGCACATGTAACTAGCGAATTTATGTAACGACTAAGCTCAACTCGCCCAACAACACATGTATTGTTTATGACGGATATTTACATTCCGGTGCTGTCGTTTGGTAGACTCAATCGTTGTATGCTAACCTGTTAGCCGCTCATTCAAATCCTTTGACAGGGAAGTTAGTGATGACGACGCATAACGCCGACAACCTTCAGTTGTCAATTTCTGACGTTAATCGCCCACAAACAAACAGTTGTAATGAAATTGGGATTGTGTGCATCAATAAAACTTAGACTATCAAGACATTACGGATTTAATTTTCACGTTTATCGGCGTCGATTCTTGTCGCTGCGCAAAGTCCGTCCCTCATTTGTTGCCACGTCTCACAGATGAGTATCTCAAATCATCTGAAAAATGTTCCTTTTTACTTGATTCCAGTCAAATTCTTGGAAGTGATCAAGCCATTCTGCGCAGTTTTGCCAGAAATTCAAAAACCCGAAAGAAAGGTGAGTGTTCAATACACAAGTCCAAGATAAAGTTCCCTTGAGATGGTATATTGTAAAACACGTTACCTTGGTTTTGGTTCAGATCCAGTTCAAAGAGAAAGTCCTATGGACAGCCATCACTCTCTTCATCTTCCTCGTCTGCTGCCAAGTGAGTTAACTTTTTTGTAATTTAACCACGATCACTGCCTTTTTGACACTTTTGTCACATGTTGTAAAAAGCCAATGTTTGTAGAATTAAGGCCCTTGTTTTACATCAACACCGTTGCATAATATCTTCTATGTAATTGAAGAAGAGTTAACAGTTCTGCTTGGCACTGTGTGTTGCTGTTGTAAAGATGAAATAATAATTATTGGACAAATTAGGTGAAATTTAAACATCTCACCTGGATAACTTGTCTCGTAATCACAGGGGTTAACCAGAATAAACAAGTTATCACGTGCAACATACACTAATATCCTATTTAGATAGACAGAAGTTCTATTGCCATTAATATTATAATATTGTAAGCCAGAACAGCACTGTGCTGTTTTACCTTTCACTGCTACGGCAGTTATCTCCTCTCAGGATTACTTTGTATCACAAATACATTACAATAGTACAATTGTCCAGCAAATAAAATAAACACTGTATATTTGTAGCAAGCTAACTTAGATATAATTTTGTGAACAGACGATAGTTTGTTTGGAATGGCGAGGCATGTATAACAAAATGTATACTACTCATCTTGTAGATCCCTCTCTTTGGCATTATGTCATCAGACTCAGCAGATCCATTCTACTGGATGAGGGTTATTCTGGCCTCCAATCGAGGTATGGTTCTTTTGAGAAAATGTCATAGAAATTGTAATATTGTTATTCACTGTCTAACATGGAAATGTCCTCTCAGGCACATTGATGGAGCTGGGAATCTCCCCTATTGTCACTTCTGGCCTGATTATGCAACTTCTTGCCGGGGCTAAAATCATCGAAGTTGGAGATACGCCCAAAGATAGAGCCCTCTTCAACGGAGCACAGAAATGTATCAAATACTCTTTATTTTTCACAGGGTGATTGAATGAATTCAAGACAGGTGGCTGATGCGTTTCAATGACTTTCAGTGTTTGGAATGATCATCACCATTGGGCAAGCTATTGTTTACGTAATGACGGGCATGTATGGTGACCCGTCTGAGATGGGAGCTGGAATCTGCCTGCTCATCATCATTCAGGTACGGCTAACTAAAAGATTAGGACAAAATAACTGGATGGGATGTTTTGCAATTCAAGTCCATGTTGATGCCATCGATTTGTATTTTTTTTCCGATTTCTCATCCACTTGCATTTGCTTGCAGGGGCCTCTTTTACTTTAATTTACTATAATTTATTAACCCATTTATACCGGGCGTGTTCATATGAACACAAATAAATTCATTTTCAAATGCATTAATGTTGTTTCTCGCCACATTAATTATTGTTGACTATATATAATTATATTGTAAATTATATACTCCGTTTAAACCTGTTTTGATTTTATTTTGATTTTTTTTAATATGAATTTATCCGCGTTCATATGAACACGCTTGACATAAAAGGTGATGTCTGAAATGTGATTCAGATGAATATGCTGTGCTTTCCTCAGAATTATATCCTAGCTATCTCGCTAGCGAGCTTGCTAGCTTTCTAGCTATCGCGTCTATCTCGCTATCTCTTTTTTTGAGGCATTAAATGAAACTATGAAGTGCTAACATCCCACATCTTTCCCTCACAGCTCTTTGTGGCCGGCCTCATTGTACTATTGCTAGATGAGTTGCTCCAAAAAGGCTACGGTCTTGGCTCGGGCATCTCATTGTTCATCGCGACCAACATCTGCGAAACTATCGTCTGGAAGGCTTTCAGTCCTACCACTGTGAATACAGGCAGAGGTAAAAATAAACTGCAAAAAAAAAGATTTTTTTTTACTTTTTTGTCCCTCTAATGGTCTTTTCCATGGCAATGTACTCCGCAGGCACCGAATTTGAAGGCGCAATCATCGCACTTTTTCATTTGCTGGCAACCAGGACGGACAAAGTGCGCGCCTTGAGAGAGGCCTTTTACAGACAGAACCTCCCTAACCTCATGAACCTCATTGCCACGGTCTTTGTTTTTGCTGTAGTCATATATTTTCAAGTGAGTTCCACGTATTCCAAACCTCATGAAGTATCGTCAAGAGATGTCTTGACCTCTCCCATCCGATCACAGGGATTCCGAGTGGATCTTCCAATCAAGTCCGCTCGCTACCGTGGCCAGTACAACACCTACCCCATCAAACTTTTCTACACCTCCAACATTCCCATCATCCTACAGTCTGCGCTGGTCTCCAATTTATATGTCATATCCCAGATGCTCTCCACGCGCTTTAGTGGAAACTTCTTGGTCAATCTGCTCGGAACCTGGTCTGTAAGTACGCTTTCAAATCTTCGGCTTTTAAATTTTGCACAAAACGGTCCGGTACTTCAGTCGGTGTTAACCTTTGACTTTCATGAGCTCAAAATTAAGATAGACAGTTTGTCAAAAGCAATGTTTGTGTTGTTAGGACGCGTCAAGTGGTGGACCGGCTCGGGCGTATCCTGTCGCCGGTCTTTGTTACTACCTTTCCCCGCCTGAGTCATTTGGATCCGTTATGGAGGATCCAGTCCACGCGCTTATCTATATTGCTTTCATGCTCGGATCATGTGCATTCTTCTCCAAAACGTGGATTGAAGTTTCAGGCTCGTCTGCAAAAGATGTAAGACCAAACTTTTCCGTCCATTTCAAGTTAATTGCACCTGCGTATTGTCTTAGTTTCACTCCGACTCACAGCAAGAATGACTTTTCTTTGTTGTTAAGGTGGCCAAACAGCTGAAAGAGCAGCAGATGGTGATGAGAGGACACAGAGAGACTTCGATGGTCCATGAACTAAACAGGTGAAATTTGAAACTACTTTTTTTTGGTTTATTCCACATTTAATAAACAGCATCAGGTAGTGTGAAATATGTTGTTTTCCTTCCTAAACGGATACATCTTAATAATAATACCTTTAATGTTTAATGCACTTTACATTAAAAAATAAATAGAGAAAATAGAATGTACAGTGATCCCTCGCTACTTCACGGTTCACTTATCGCAGCTTCAGGGCATCACAGATTTCTTTCAGGGGAAAACGTTTTTTTTTTTTAGATAATTAATGGAATGCAAATGTGCAAACAAACAAAGTAAAAGAAACAACACTGCAAACAAAGCAGAATAAAATGAAACACAAAAGAGAGTGCCAACAACTACCGATAACAATGTTCTTCTCTCGGAGAAAGACTCCTTCAGTAGAAAAAGACGCTACAGCGCAGCGGAGTCAGGACAAATAGGCGCAGCAGCAAAATATTGTTTTACAATTTAAACTATTAAAGAATTTAAAACAGATTCCTATTTTACAGACAGTGTATTGTCGGTGTTCAAATACCTGACATGACATCTGTTTTAAATTAGATATCAAGTAGACAGGATGAACTTAATACAACTATTAAATAAAGAAGTTTTATTTTTTGTTTCATTCTGCAGTATGTACAGATTTGCATTGTGTTTAACTACATTGTACTTCACGGATAACACCTATCGCGGGCTATTTTTGGAACGTATCTCCTGCGATAAACGAGGGTTCACTGTATTGCAAAAATTATAATTGTGTAAAAGTACAATAGTTTAAAATTCGACTAACTGAAAATGTGGCACTTTACTGTGTTTTTAAAATATTTGTTTTCTCTCTTTCTCTTGCTGTCCTCTCTTTGTGCTTAAGGTACATACCTACTGCAGCTGCATTCGGCGGACTGTGTATTGGCGGCTTATCCGTGATGGCTGACTTCCTCGGCGCGATTGGCTCAGGCACGGGAATCCTACTGGCTGTCACAATCATTTATCAGTATTTTGAAATCTTTGTCAAAGAGCAAAGTGAAGTAGGCAGTCTGGGGGGATATTTCTTTTAGGAACCGCCACATCCGCCTCTGTATTTTTGATACCTTTGTGAAGCGCTCCCATAATCAGCTTCAGGATATTTTAGCGTCTAGGATTCTCACGTCAATTGAGGTTTCGTGGAATGAGAACTTGTGCTACCGTCATGTATCTACAAACGCAATATACTTGGCATTTGGATTTTTTTTGTTGTTTTATTCAATTTTGAAGCTCCCCAGTATTCACCTTGGGGCTGCCGTTATCCAGAGCATATTCAGCCATTTTATTCACCCCTGACTGACTGATAGCATTTCAGTATACAGACTTACTTGGCTGGGATGATGATGATGGCCCAATTACAGAGTGTGTGCATGAAAGCACACAACATTGTCACATTTCATAGATATATTTGTTCTATTTTACATTTTTTTCCCTGATTTGCTGCAAACATGAAGGAAAGTGCAGACTTAAAGCTGAACTGTGTCCAATGTGATGGAGTCAAGCACTGTCCTTTCTCAAATGGTACTTCTGTGGCAATTTCTCCTAGAACAATGTGTAAGTGAAGAACAAAAGGATGTCAGTCTTACCTTTCGATAAAATGCAATCACGGGAGGCTGCATTTTTAACTCTGGTCGTATTCTTTTTTTTTTTGTCTGCTTCGAGAAACATTTCATCACCTTTTCCCCATTTACCCCTCGACAGATAAATTATTGTTTTGTGTACATAGACCATGTGTTGGAATTTGTTTTAAGTGTAAGTTAAAGTAATTGGGAAAACTTTATAAAACATGAAAGCATTTCATAATAACCTTATGAAACAAATTTTCAATAAAAGCAATTTTGGAAGAACTAGGTTGTCAATTTGTGTATGCATTGCTGCACACGATACATATTGATTGATCATTTTTAATATATAAAATTCAAAGACCTGCTATAAGATGACATCCAACCCAGTTTACAATGCAAAACTCAGTTTTGCAGCAGTTTTGTAAAGTTAGAGAATGGTTTTATTGAATCATGGAATTGGGGGAAGATGAACGTTCATCTTTTGGAGAGAGCAAAAAGTATTTGAAATATATCAATACCGTTCAGAAAATAAGGCATTTAAGGTTATTGCAACATGAGAGCAAAGTAGATGTTAGCATGTTTTTTCCTACTTTCTCCTTGTAAAAGTGAAAACGGGTTCTTCACACCCCACGCCTCATGGTGGCGGTAATGCACAATTAGGTGTTTGCTCACGTTATCCAAGAACGAAGCAAAAGAGGAAGAAGACTTGGGCTAAAGCTAGTTTTAGCTCTTCCTCTTTGAATGGGAAATCTTTTAGCTCCCTGGAGTCTACCAGTCGTGTCATCGCTCGTAGTTTTGAAAACCTTGAGGATGTTTGCCACGTCGTGACTTTGTCGTTTGACTTTGACATGTTTCTATGGCACCAATTGTAACTGGCGATCTGCTACTGTTGCACTAAAGCGCGTTTCACATCTTCATTTTGTGAAGAAATGACGACCGTCAAGCAAGAGGGTAAGTTGGACGCTGTGCTAGCTTGGCTAATTCATTCATACATCTTATACAATTTATGGAAGTTATTTAATTATGACACAAGTTTGAGCCAGTAACTAAAGGTGTGATTTACCGAAGTAGATTTACCGAAATACGCTACATCAAATGAGAACTTTAATATTTGTTTTCAATTGTTTACTTAACCTTGACTCGGTAGCATGTTAATGTAAAGTCATTCGTTCCTTCCTTTTCAACCACCACGAAACGAACCACGTTGTTTGCGATATTTTCACACAGGTAAAGACAAAATAATCTTTGTCACCAAAGAGGATCATGCAACACCCAGCAACGCCGAGCTGGTTGAGGAAGACCCCGATGATCCATATGAGGAGCAAGGTGAGGTGAAAGTTTTGAAAGCAGTCATCCATACCACAAGATGGCGACCAACCCGAAATAAAAAAAGCAAAATAGTCATAAGCGTCAAACAAAATAATCTTGGTTATTTTTTTAACATTTGAAATTATTCTGCAACAGGGTGTGGTATATTCACAATTAAGACTGCTTTAATAGCCCACCCATTCTGACCATTTCTGTTTATCAGGTTTGATTCTTCCCAATGGGGAGATTAACTGGAACTGCCCATGCCTGGGTGGGATGGCCAGTGGTCCCTGTGGGACTGAATTTAAGGAGGCCTTCTCCTGTTTCCACTACAGTAAAGAGGAGATGAAAGGTTCAGAGTGTCTGGATCAGTTTCGAGCAATGCAAGAGTGCATGCAGCTCTATCCGGAACTCTATCCACAAGAAGAGGACAAGATATCGGAAGAAAATGCATCTCAGGCAGAGCAGACCTCAGAAGGAGAGGCCACAGCTGTTGATTCCAAGTCCACATCGGACACTGTGCAGGACTCAAATGGCACACAAGCCAGTGCGGCGGAAAGCTAATAAATGCCTTCTGTTTTGGGAAGACTCTAGGTGAACCTTGATGTACTTGTTATTCAGTCACATTTTAGTTTTGTGTACAAGTGTTTACAGACTCTTGATCACAGAACAAATGTCCATTCTTAGTAGTATATTATTCTCACCGCTGTGTCATTTGCATTTTATGTGCATAATGTATGTTACACACCTTTGTATGTCCTGTGCAGCATAGAGTGGACTGGCAAAGGCACTTAAGAATTGAGCTCATGGGTGTAAGTTACCTGAGGGGCCAAGTCTTCTGCAAAACAGACAAAAAAATATTTACCTCAACTCTTCTGATGGCGTGCAAATCACTCAAATTCTTCAAATAAATACTGATGAACATTTTTTTAATGATTCATCTTTGGCTACATTTTCCGAGTGCTTTGTGGTGTTGATTACCTGACAACAATTCAGCTTCAGTAGTTAAGTGTTGTTAGTTTGATTGGCGCAACCATAGGAATGTTTGAAGTTTTCAAGGAGGCGAACGGGCGTGTTTTGGAAATACAGTGAGACCTCAACTTACGAACTTAATTGGTTCCCAGACAGAGTGTGTAAGGCGAAAAGTGTGTATCTCAAAAAAAAAAAAATCCCATAGGAAACCATTAAAATGGGAATAATCCGTTCCCGGGTTTCCATAAAATATACTTTTCAACTAAATAAGCCTTAAAACTACACACAACATACCTTATTCTATGTATAACAAATGTGCTATTGTATTATAATGAAAGAAATACACTGCATTGTATCATAAAGTCACTTTATTTACATTTGTGATGGTCAGTTATGGCTTGATGGAATGGCGTTGGAGGTCGAAGGTCAAAGGGAATTGCTGTTTGGAAAGAGAGGCCCATTACATGATGACTGTAATTAAAGAAACAAACTGTGCTGTAAAATAAAGTTTTATTTACCTTTTTGATGGTCGTTGATGGCTTATGGAAGGAGAGTCACCTTCCATAAGGACTGTTGGTAACTTAACCTCTGGTGCTGTTCGGTCGTGTGCTTCCGCCGAAGATCACTCCGCCAGCCGTGGTGCGTGTGTATTATGAAAATAGTGCTTATTATAAGGTTTAATTTTCATAAATTTGATGTTTGTAAGATAAGGTATTGTCTTTGTTGTAAAGTGTCCTTGAGTGTTCAGAAAGGCGCTTGTAAATTAAATGTATTATTATTAAATGTATTATTATTTGTAAGTTGAGGTCTCACTGTACGAGATGAAGCCAGTGTACCCCGTGGAATCACGCAAGTATGAGAAAAAATTCGCAACCCACACATGGGAAAGACAGGTATGATCTGAAATCCTAAACCTCCGAATTTAACCACAACGGGGCGGTATTCTCCCTTCGTCAAATGAGAGAATTGAGTCCTCAAAGTGAAGTAATTTTATTATGAGTCATTTTTTACATCGCATTTAGACGATTCGACTTGCTGTTTAAAAAGCTGTTTCGAAAATTGTCATTGCATAGCCACAGATGAAAATCTTTATTTGCCATGCTGGTTAATTTTACTGCAAAAGTGGACGTATGTGACTGTTACATAACTACCTATGATTCGCTTTTATCCCAATTTAGGTTTGGATTCCGAAATACACTGGAGGTAAGTTTGATTATTTTTCTTTCGGCTTGACTTCATGTTGAATAAATATTTAATTTTCCTTGTCTGAATTATTGATATCGTTTTACTTGACAGGGGCGAATTGTTTGTTTTTGTGATATATTTTTTGTTGATGTACCACAGTAGTATTGAGCACATTGGACAAACAGTAACTCCCACAAAAACTGGGCCCTCCAACAGTAAAATTGGTCTATAACCACCACTGGAGTTGTAATGTTTAATTGCAAAACGTTTAACTTTTCATTTATTTTGAGTGCTAGAGAAACTATTGAGCAGGTTTTGAATTACATGTCCACAATTCTATAACATGGCCTAAAATTGACAATTGCTCCATTTTAAATATTCTTGTTTTTTTTCTTTCGGAATAAGGTGCTTTGGCTGCTGGGTTTTGGGAAGAATCCTATGTTATTTGGTAATGCTACAGTGATGCCTCAGCTCTCACACTTAATTAGTTCCCAGAAAGTGTGTGTAAGGCGAAAAGTTCGTCTGCCGAACATTTATTTTCCATAAGAAACCATTAAAAATTTGAATAATCCATTCCCAGGTCCCCATAAAATGTCATTTTCTACTAAATAAGCCTTAAAACTACACAAAATACACCTTATTTTATGTATATTAAATGTGTTATTGTATTGTAATTAAATAAATAAACTAATGTACAATAAAGTCGTTTTATTTACTTTTGTGATGGTCGTTGATGTATGCCGCTTGATGATATCCGAGTGAAGTTGCCTTGCTCTCTCGGCGATAATACCATCACTCACACTGTCCCATGCTAGCTGCTTTTCATTAATCCAAATCAACAGAAGTTTTTCAACCTCTTCTATTGCCTGAGACCATTGCTTAGACAACATAGAAACACTCTTAGCCACACGTAGCAATGGTCGACTTAGCGTGCTGGTACTGGGACGCTAAGTCACACAAACGGTTTTCACACATTTGTGTTTTTTAATGATCTTCTTCTGCTCGACCGTAATTTTCCTTTGCGTCCTCTTCGGCTTAACACGAGCCTGTGGTGGGGTCTTTTTCGGTCCCATAATAGCAAAAGTACTCCACTCGATAACAAAACATGTCTGCACTCAAAGAAAGGGGGTGACAAAAACTAGTCCGCCAGCCACCGTGGTGCTGTGTGGTTTGGTTCGTCTGCCGAAAACTAGTTCGTCAGCCAAGACTCGTGAATTTAATGTTTGTGAGCTAAAGCGTTCGTAAGCTGAGGTATCACTGTATCAATCTTGATTGCTCAAGAAGTACACTTCAAAGTCACTTTTTTATATTCACCATTACTTCCTGTTTGCTGGTTGTTACACTTTGTCCCCTAACCTGTTTCAAAAGCCTTATTTTCAGGCAGCACATCTACCTGTGTTGCTGTTGCAGGCGGGTGTCTTGCAAAAAAAAAAAAAAAAAAATTCCAGGTGGTGGGGTGGGGGGACAACCACGGTTTTGCAGCGTGTGTTGGACTGTTTCACCCAACTTAGAAGTCACATCAAACGACATTGGAGTGTACCCCGAGTATTTGCAGCCAATCCTCACATAGCGAAAATCCTACACGTGAAATTTTTTTTCACCTAATTTCCCCATTTCGACAAATAGCAGGAGTCGTTTGGAAATTTGAGTCCGCAGGTGGAGAACTGCAATTATGCAGACTGTAATAGTTCCCTTCTTCAAAGGTTTTAGCATTCACTTTTGTGTAAGCAAGTCGCACAAGGGTCAGAGTTAAGTATGACCACCAAGGCACGTACCGCTTCAATCTCCCTTTGCGATCAATAATTGCCAAACATGCTTTTCTGTCATTGGTGGATGTTCAGGGGGCAAAGATGAGCAAAAAGACAAATCAGACCACTCCGTAGCGAGCACTCTCGTTCCAACTTTTCAGCAGCAGCCCTTTCTCACTGTTTTTAAACTGAGGATTTGACAGAATGGCCACCCTCAAGGAGATATGCAGCGGTTTACCTCTGGACCCTTTGCCCCCAAACCGAGGAAGAGACCCTAATGTTCCCCATGCACCCGTTCGGACACCAAATCTCACAGTCGAAGAGGAGCGGGTAAGTGGATTCAGTCAGGAATACAGTGAGACCTCAACTTACAAACACCTCAACTTACAAACTTTTCGTCTTACAAACATCAAATGTATGAAAATTAAACCTTATAATAAGCACTATTTTCATAATACACACCCACCACGGCTGTCGGAGTGATCTTCGGCGGAACCACACGACCGAACAGCACCAGAGCTTAAGTTACCAACAGTCCTTATGGAAGGTGACTCTCCTTCCATAAGCCATCAACGACCATCAAAAAGGTAAATAAAACGTTATTTTACAGCACAGTTTATTTCTTTAATTACAGTCCTCATGTAATGCGCCTCTCTTTCCAAACAGCAATTCCCTTTGACCTTCGACCTCCAACGCCATTCCATCAAGCCATAAATGACCATCACAAATGTAAATAAAGTGACTTTATGATCCAATGCAGTGTATTTCTTTCATTACAATACAATATCACATTTGTTATACATAGAATAAGGTATGTTGTGTGTAGTTTTAAGGCTTATTTAGTTGAAAAGTATATTTTATGGAAACCCGGGAACAGATTATTCCCATTTTAATGGTTTCCTATGATATTTTTTTTTTTTTTGAGATACACACTTTTCGCCTTACACACTCTGTCTGGGAACGAATTAAGTTTGTAAGTTGAGGTCTCACTGTATTGTACATTAACAAAGATTTAGTTCGTTTTTTTTTGTGTGTGTCTGAGATTGTCCATCATTCAGGTCAGGACAAGTGAGACAAATGGACCCATCTGTTTGTTGAATGTACTGTATTGTATTTTTTCAATTTTATTTTTTTAATCTAAAATGATTAAGCAATTATGTCCCGATATTTAACTCATTCACTGCCATCCCAGAATTTATTTGGGAATTGAAAATATGACGTGGAGCGCCTTTTCCGAAGTGCTGGTCAGACCTCTGGCAATGGTTTTTTTCCCCTTCCACTAGGGCGCAGCGTTTCCCTTTTTTCCATGTTAGCGCTTTGTTCCAGGTTCAGCTGTTGTTAAATCGCTATACAGTATGTACTATATGTATGTATTTTGGACAGCCGGCCTCATTTCAAGCTCATATAACTCCAGACGCATATGATTTAGGAATTAGCTCTTTTTCTGATGAAAGAAAAGAGTCAACGTTTCTTACGCTGGATTGAATGTTTATGTAGTCCTAATACTCAATATTCTGTAGGTCCTGGAGTTCGAGTGACAATGACAAAAACCCTGGCACTGGAGTGGACACATTTTTGCACGTTTGGTAGTGAATGAGTTTAAAAAAAAAAAACACTCCAGGTCATAGCTCAGTTTGATAGCGCGATGACAACACCAAACCGTTCTTGGCGAGAAGCTAGCATATGCAACAATGACACGGAAATGTTGACATACAACCTAATAAAACCACTAATCAGATCATTTTAATCCGAGACAGATTCTTGTTTTACATATTTACATATGCTGATTTCGTGTCATAACTCTTTTCCGTCCACAACAGGCTTTTGAGAGAGATATTTGCTTATTTTGGTTGTTTTAAAGTGTGTCGTATAAAAGCTACCGCAATACGAATTTTAACATGTAATTTATGGCTAGCTGTGACGACACCCTTAAAAAAAATCTATTTTAACCTTGAATTCATTATACAATACAATACAATACAATACATTCATATTGATTTATATAGCGCTTTAACAACATCTGAACCTGTAACAAAGCGCTAACATAGACAGCTATCGTATGCAGGAAATATGTTACGATGAAAACTAAAACAAAGGTAAGTCAAAACAATGGCAGATGTACATTCTCATATTATTTTGTTGATTACGTATTTTAAATCAAAACGTTCCAATTACATTAAATAATTTACCACTGAACAATTTTGTGTCATTTCTATAACTACTTTCAACATTGGATTGGATTAGCCTTTATGAGTCTCACAGTGGAGAAATTTCACAACAGCAAAGTTATGTATGGGAGAGGAAAGGAAGAAGTAGTAAAACAAAATACAGGACCTGCTGGAAAGGCAGCCAATCTCACGGCGCCATCTTGAAGTCAAACTAACAAAAAACAGCTAAAAATACCTGTTTACATTAAAATGGCTTTTTTTTAATTAATTGCCGTGTATTTCTTGGAATATTAAACTGTTAACATTTCTGGAATTTATTAAAAATATGTGTTAACCTGTGTAATTTGAAAAAAATAGCTCTTTCGGAAGTGCGTGTCAAACTTGTAGTCCTTTGGATTGGTGGTGCACGTATTGCAAAATCGCTGTTGATGCCCGCGCCCCGCGACAATATTGATTATTCCCCAAGGTCCTTCACTGATTGGCCAAAAGTGAAGCAAAAGGCTCCAGTCAATCATTAAGACAAACAAGAGACCTCCATCTTTTGTCATACGTAACATATTGTACTTCCGTGTGTGTTTACGATACAAATGCTTTCATTCTCTTTTAGCTGGCTTTGAGAAACGCTCTGCGCTATTTCCCTCCGGCCCATCATGCAACACTCGCCTCAGAATTTGTACAAGAGCTTCGCCAGTATGGACATATTTATATGTATCGTTTCTGTCCCGGGCTACACCTGAGGTACAACACCAAAATGATTAGCGGAGACTTGTATGACATTTCAGTTATAAATATTGACAGTCGTGGGGGTTGCTCTCTTTTTCAGAGCGTACCCTATACGCGAGTATCCGTGTCGTACGCAGCAAGCGGCTTCCATTATGCTGATGATCATGAACAACTTAGATCCTGCAGTGGCCCAGGTAAGCTTCTTCTACGATTTGGTTTATTTTGATTTCTTACCACCAGAACGATCTAATTGGCTTTCACCTTTTAGTTTCCTCAGGAGCTCGTCACGTATGGAGGAAATGGGCAGGTTTTCAGTAACTGGGCTCAGGTACAGCAACGTCCCTTTTTTTTTTAACTACGATGAAACTTAAAGGACAACCGACACCATTTTGTTGTTTCCTGACATCAGAAAAACGTTTTATAGCATCTAAAATACCCGAAACACGCAGGCTGATGATATTTTTAGTCAAATGCAAAACACCAATAAAGATGAGTTAAACTTGTGTCCCAAAACTACTTCGTGACGTCACGCCAAGACGTCCTTCCTTGCTGTAGAATCAAAACAATGGCTTCAGATTCGGAGAAGATGCTTTCTTGTTACTCATCCAGTTGTGAATATGATTCAAATAGTTCTGAAGGGGAAAGCATAAATGTTTGCAATCGATTAAAGAAGTCCTTCTGGATCATTTTGAGGCGTCTGGACTCCAATGTAGCGTCCCGGAAAATGCGCAAGATGCCGCCCAAGCTCCGTTGGAAATGGGCCGATTTGTCTGCTTGGAATTTGTGTCAACTAGTATCAAATAGTAGTCTTGGTGCAACACATAACGATTCACCATCGTGTTATTTATGTGTTTTCGTTCTAATTTCACCGTCAAACTCAAGTTTTCAGACCAAACAAAGTACCCAAAATACATTGTGTGTCGCTTTCTCGGTCAGGGGTGTTCCAGACGTGACGTCACGTCAGGCATCGTCATCAACTTGAAAACAAGACTCCTTGGATATTCAGCGCGAGTCTTAAAACATAGCTATATGCCGTGGAATTTTATTATGGACACAACTTGTCCGAAGGCGTCGGTTGTCCTTTAAATTACTTCAAGTCACAAGTTATTTATTGGCTAACAGCGCCCTCTAATGGACGTGTAGTAATATCAGTCGTATGATATGATTCAGTCTCAATTAGTTTATTAGCATCCTTTCAAATAGTTAACATGTTTGTGTGTTTTACATTTGTGCAGTTCCGTCTTGTGATGAATTACCTGAGTGAGATGACGGAGGAGCAGACTTTGGTCATGTACAGTGGTCACCCCATGGGACTGTTTCCCAGCCTGGCCTCTTCGCCTCGGGCCATCATCACCAACGGCATGGTGAAAGCCGCCTTTCAACCCAGACTATTCTATATATATATATATATATATATATATATATATATATATATATATATATATATATATATATATATATATATATATATATATATATATATATATTGTAATGCCATGGTTGTCTTTTTGCTTGCTTTTAGGTGATACCAAACTACTCCTCCAAAGAGCAATATGAAAAGATGTTTGCTCTCGGTGTGTCAATGTAAGTCAAAGATGCACTTCATCAGAATCAGAAAACCTTTTATTTATTTTCCCCATCATGACTTACAATGATGATCATAGAGTGCAATGGTTTTTTTGTGTAAGCTATATTATGTATTTATTTATTTTTTTTCCCCTAAGGTACGGTCAAATGACAGCTGGCAGCTACTGCTACATTGGACCTCAAGGGATTGTACACGGCACTATGGTACAGAATAGGGATTTTGATCAAACTCGTTATCCCATAAAAGGTTAGAACAAGATTATAAATACAATACATACATACATACATACATACATACATACATACATACATACATACATACATGCACGCATACACGCACGCATGCATGCATGCATGCATACACACATGCATGCATACACACATACATACATACACACATACATACATACATACATACATACATACATACATACATACATACATACATACATACACACATACATACATACATACATACATAAATCGGTGAAGTAAGGAAAGATGCAAGGAAGGAAGGAAACAAGCACGTAAGGAAGGAAGGAGGGAACGTAGGAGACAAGGAAGTAAATAAGGAGGGAGGGACGGAAGGAGGGAAGTCCTGTAGAATGCAAGCTTCACAGCCAACAGGGTGCCTCCTCATCCCGTTCTGCAGGTGCACCATAATAGGAAGGGGGAGGAGTTTAGGATATAAAGCCAACAAAGGCGTACATTATATTTAATTTCTAAT
Organism: Hippocampus bargibanti; assembly: GCF_051943395.1. Lineage (NCBI taxonomy): Eukaryota > Metazoa > Chordata > Actinopteri > Syngnathiformes > Syngnathidae > Hippocampus > Hippocampus bargibanti. The sequence continues at coordinate 6,592,480 of NC_142745.1, forward strand.
CCAGGTTAATTCCTTCATTATATTTCACTGTGCGTCTGTACCTGATGGGGTGTCACCTTGACGATACTCCGTATGGTTTTATTTACCGCCCAGCTGACTGTGCTGAACGCCGGTAGGACGTACCTGGGCTCTGGTGACCTGAGGGGGCGTGTCTTTGTAACCTCCGGCCTCGGGGGCATGAGCGGAGCTCAGGCGAAAGCTGCCGTCATTGCCGGTTGCATTGGCATCATTGCGGAGGTGACGTAACAATGGCTTTCAGTGTGTATATGTGTGTGTGTCACAGAGTGATACGTTTGACTCTGTGCTAGGTGGATGAGACTCCTCTCAAAAAGAGGCACGAGCAAGGCTGGTTGATGGAGGTAACCGGGGATTTGGAGCATTGCATTAAACGCATCAGGTAATAGACTCACGTTTCCATGGTTACAAAACACACGTGATGATCATCATTGTTTCAGAGAATACAATAAACCTATTTTAGCCAATCAATCGTTGGATGCATTATCATGAATTACAAATGTCCATTTTGGTGACTTACAGAGAAACCAGAGGTGCAAAGACCCCACTCAGTCTGGGTTACCATGGCAACATTGTAGACTTATGGTGAGCCCATGGCAAAAAAGTTTACAGTGAAATGTACATTTTTTTGACTCAAAGTTCAAACTTTTTTTCATCCATATCGGATATATCGATAGTCCCGGTTATATCGATACTATTTCTATACACGCACAGAGAAAATTACATGCAAACAGGGTCGGATATATCGATAGTCCCGGTTATATTGATATTTTTTCGGACTCCCTTGAATATCGATATAACGAGACTTTACTGTACTTGATTAGGGAGAGGTTGCTGTTGGAATACCAAAGGACAGGTGAGCTCCTGGTGGATTTGGGCTCGGATCAAACCTCCCTCCACAACCCCTTCAACGGAGGCTACTACCCGGTACAACTTAGCTTCCGCCAGGCCAACCAGCTCATGTCGACCGACCCGAGTCGATTCCGCTGCCTGGTCAAAGAAAGGTACAGTCGCTCAAACTAAAAATCATGGAATCCTTCAATCAAAGCATGTTGCAGTGAAACTATTCCCTTTTCCGCAGCCTCAGAAGGCACGTGAATGCTATCAACAAGCTATCAGATGCAGGCATGTTTTTTTGGGACTATGGCAACGCATTTCTACTGGAGGCGCAACGAGCCGGTACGCCAACTGTAATGTGACCTCATCATTGGCTTGCATTTACTATAACATCTACAACTCACAAGAGTCAATTCTTCCTGACGTTTAGCAAAGTAACACCAAGAACTCAGATTTGTTCTTTTCGAAGGAGCCGAGGTCGAAAAGGTCGGCGGAGGAACGGCAGAATTCCGTTACCCGTCCTATGTCCAACACATCATGGGGTGAGTCGTCATTTTTTTTCCATTCCTAAATGTATTCAAGGCACTCATATACAGTGATACCTCGGTTTAGGAACCCCTTGGCTTACGAACTTTTCGGTTTACGAACGTTAAATTTAGGAAAATTTTACCTTGGCATACAAACTTTTTTCGTAAACGGAGCTGCCTCAATGACTGATATGTCGTTCGCGAACGAGCCCGTTCTTTTAACAATAAAATGGCAGCCGACTGTTTTTGTCCTCTATTCCCCGCCCCCAGTCTTTGGTTAAAGCCATGTGATTGGTAAAGAACGCAGCAGTGAGGGGGGGTGGTTTAAACATTAAAGAGACAGGCAGACGACAGTGAGAGAGAGTGTAAACTGCAAGGTTAAAATATCCCATCAATCAGGCTCCACAAACAACCCGCACAAGCCATCTGTACCCTTGATGCAAAAAGCTATCGACCCAGCTAAACAGAACACAATTGATGAGGAACTAGATAAAATTATCACAGAGAAAGCACCTACAAAATGGTGAAAAGAAGAAGGTTACGTTCCTCATCAAGTGCTTAATGCTGATGAAACCGGCCACTCCATTCCATCAACGACCATCACAAAGGTAAATAAAACGACTTTATTATACAATACAGTTTATTTCTTTAATTATAATACCATAGCACATTTATTATATTTATAATATAATATAATATAATATAATATAATATAATATAATATAATATAATATAATATACATTTATATATATATTATATATTTATATTTATTTATATATATTATATACGACATAAAATAATGTATATTTTATGTCGTTTTAAGGCTTAGAAAAGTATGTTTTATGGGGACCTGGGAACGGATTATTCTCATTTTAATGGTTTCCTATGGGAAATAATTTTTTGGGATACACACTTTTCGCCTTACACACTCTGTCTGGGAAGCAATTAAGTTCGTAAGCCAAGGTATCACTGTATATGGAGCACGTTTTCTAACCTCACACTTTAAAAAAAATCAAGGGAAACTCACTTTAGTCCAGAGAAGTAAGTCAAGGGTCAAAATCATCGGGGTCTGATGAGACCAATCTACGTCATCCGATTCTTAGCTGAGGAATCAACTCGACATGAGCACCATTGTCTCCCTTGCGAGCAATAATTTGATGTCTCCGTCTCTCAGAGACATTTTTTCATTGGGCTTCGGTCCATTTCGCTGGGTGTGCACATCCTGCGACCCCCGGGACCTCGCCGTAACCGACAATATCGCCGCGTCGGTCCTGGAGGGTTTGAGCGCCAAGGTGACGGACAGAGTCAAACAGCAGTATGATGATAACATCGCCTGGATAAGGGAGGCTGGAAAACACAAAATGGTTTGGAATCACATGATTATATATCGCTTTGGAAATAAGATCGCATATGTGAGAGGATTTTCTTTTGTGTGGCTGTGTGTGGGGGGTTGCAGGTGGTGGGATCCCAGGCCAGAATCCTATACTCGGATCAAAAAGGAAGAGTTTCCATTGCTTTGGCCATCAACAGAGCTGTTGCTGAAGGAAGTGTTTCAGTAAGACTAAACATTTTTCATTTTACTTGATAGCTGGAAACGCATCATCATACATTTCAAGATTTTGGTCAATTGTTGGGAATTGAGTGAGGAAAAAACAAATGGAGTGCACAACTAGCAGATGTCCTTGAGAGTTTTGAAAGGCGCTTATAAATGAAATGTATCGGATATATCGATAGTCCCGGTTATATCGATACTATTTCGATGCACGCACGGAGAAAATTACATGCAAACAGGGTCGGATATATCGATAGTCCCGGTTATATCGATATTTTTTCGGACTCCCTTGAAGATCGATATAACGAGACTTTACTGTATTATTATTATTTGATGATTTGGTGCTAACAAGTTTCAAAAAGTATCTCGTGACATCTGCTTGCAAGCTCATTGTAGTTTGCGGTATTCTCAATCGTTAAAACTACTGCGTTCACTGTTAATATTCCATATTGATTTGTATTTCTGGGCTTATCCTCATATTGTTCTGTTTCCTATACTCACCAATCTATAATACTGTTGTCGATATTTATATGTTTATTTCCTAAAATAGGTTATCCTCTATCTAGCTAGTTCGCTAGCTAGATATCTAGCTAGCTATCTAACTATCTATCTAGCCAGCTATCTAGCTAGCCATCTATCTAGCTAGCTAGCTAACTAGCTATCTGTTGTAGATAGCTAGCTAGCTATCCATTGTAGATAATTTAAAATGTTTGTTGCTTTATACAAAAATGAGAATACAGGATCTTTTATTCATAAACTATACCGTTTTTTATTCACTTTTTAAAGTTATAACCACAGCACAAATGATGGATAGATAGATAGATAGATAGATAGATAGATAGATAGATAGATAGATAGATAGATAGATAGATAGATAGATAGATAGATAGATAGATAGATAGATAGATAGATAGATAGAATTCTGAAAATTGCCCACCCCTTTTTATAAATGGTACTTTTGGGCTTCTCTGTGTCAGGCTCCGGTGGTGATTAGCAGAGACCACCATGATGTGAGTGGCACCGACAGTCCTTTCAGAGAGACCTCCAATGTGTATGATGGCTCTGCGTTCTGTGCAGGTATGTCCTTGCCCATTTTGTTTCAACAAACTGGATTAAAAAAAAAAAACTATGATGTTCATTCAAATGACACCTTGCTTCTTTGTTATAGATATGGCAGTCCAGAACTTTGTTGGCGATGCCTTCAGGGGTGCCACCTGGGTCGCTCTGCACAATGGTGGCGGCGTTGGCTGGTGAGGGTCGCTCAGTTATCTTTTATTGAGATGTAATTGTGGAAATTTTTGCCATATGTCTATAAATGTCCAAACATATTGAGCGGGAACACTCTACCATCCATTGTAGGCTAATTATCTCAGTGAAAATCCTGATATTATTTCTCACAATTCTCACAGGGGTGAAGTGATGAACGGAGGATTTGGTTTGCTTTTGGACGGCTCTGAGGAAGCAGCGAAGCGAGCCACTCTCATGCTCAATTGGGACGTGTCCAATGGAGTGAGATGATAAATACGTGTGAATTAGACAAATGACATCTATTTGACACTAATGAATTCTTCTCTTTGTGAAGGTGACTCGTCGCAGCTGGTGTGGAAATTCCAACGCCTACGAGACAATCCAGCGCGCCATGGAAGAGGATCGAAAGCTGCGGGTCACTCTGCCATTTCCTGTACACGATGAATACGTACTAGATCGGGCCCTGCAGGGCTAACCTCCCACTGCCACTGTCTGAATCAGAACACCAAGCATATGATTTTGTACCCCTGCTGTCTTTGATAAAAGACATTATATTACAATCCAATACAGGTGTATCGAAATAGCTTATTAATTAATTAAAAAATAAAAGGTATCTCACCATCCATTTTACCGAGCGCACACATTTAGGTTTGCAGATGAGCTGACTCCAAATGTCTCCTTTACAAATTTCCAGTTTGAGATGCCATGTACAGTGATCCCTCGCTCCTTCGCGGCTCATTTATCGCCATTTCAGTGCATTGCAGATTTTTTTTTCAGGGAAGAAAAACGTTCAGAATAACAAAAATGCCGAATGACGCAAAGGTTATGTACATGGCTGTAGCTCGATTGGTTCCCAGGGCTGACGTCACCCAATGACAGTAAGCTATCTCATGGTTTACAGCCATGTGGATTGGATATGCATCTTCTCAGCCCCGTGCAGCTCGCCCCTCTGTTTTATCACGAGAGTTACTATTATATAACTATACTTCGCGGATTTTTGTCTGTCGCGGGTGGTCCTGAATCCCATTGACCACGAAATACACAGGATTACTGTACTGCAAGCCAAAAATAGTTATATTATAATGTAGCCGTTGAGGAAGGAGCACACGCGACTGAATGTAGACGTGTTTATTCCAAGTTGTCGGAGATATGATAGTCAGACACAACAGCATGAAACTTTTAAATATGATAAGTTCTCTCTCACAAGTGGATCTGATCTCAACATAAAAAAATGCAGTGAAATATACCTAACATAAACACGAACCCTCCTGTGCACCTGCTGGGTGAGATGCCTGGTCCTAGTGCCCGCCACAAAACCTTAAATTACCTCTTAGATAAATTTAAAAAATTGACATAAAAGACTCTCATATTGACTCAGCATATTGCTACCTTAATATTTTCCTTTTGTTAAAAAAACAAAATAACGTTCAAAATATTGACTTTATATCCGTCTGTATTTGCGCGTTGTTGGTCCTTTAAGAATCCGGCTACATTCGAATCAAAGTGACGTCATAGAATTGGAGAAATCAAAGTCCGATTGGGAGAAGCACATCCTGTCGTGATATTGACCGTTTTTGCTGTCTTTTATTGTTTTGTTATGATTATATTCGGCTTTAGTGAGTGTTTAACATACTTTTTGGTGGAATTTTGCACGCCTCTGCCCTTTTTTTCCGGAATAAGGCTTTTTTTGTGTGTACTGGACGTATGTTGCATTTCGTGTTGAGTTACCGAAGGCGTCCTTAGGTGAAGTTCTAATGACAATTGTTATGCAGTGGAGTTAGCCCACACAACACCAAAGAGGAGAACACACCGAGGATGACGACGCAGCCTGGGGCGGGGGCCAAACTCCCCGGATGTGACTCCGGCGGCGCGGGTAGCAGCAGCAACAGTAGCGTCGTCGCCCTTTCCGACCCGCGGCCTGCTGCTCACGTGACACAAATGAAGTTGAGGAAAAACGCGGTGACTGATGACTACAAGATCACAGCTCACGTTCTCGGCCTGGGAATCAATGGCAAAGTGTTGGAGTGCTTCTGCAAGAAGACTGGACGCAAATGCGCCCTTAAGGTGGGATGGTGACGTTGGTATGTCAAATCGTTGAAACGCCATCACTGTTCTCATGCATTAAGATTAATATTTAGGAATGGCACAAAACTGCTCAAGTGAAAATCAAAATTAAGTGCAAAAACTCAGGAAGTGCATTTTTCCCCACCAAGTCTTAGTTACAGTAATCCCTCGTTTTTCGTGTTGAATGAGGACCGGGACCACTCACGATAGTCAAAAATCCTAGGGTTTGGTACACCACCCCGCCCCCTATCCCGGACTCACCCCCAACTACCTCCCAACGAATTTGTGTGCAATTATTTGCGAGTACCAGCATGATTAAAATATGTAAACAGTATTTAAAGGACGCAATAATTGAACCGCAAAGTAGCAAGGGATTACTGTATTGCTTAAAATACAATATAATATAGAATGTATATATATATAATATTATAATATAACTTAGATTTTAGCCCAGACTCATTGTGAGTGCGCCTAAAATGTCCGCCATCTAGTGATAATCTGTAATATTTCAATTTATAACCAACCAGGCATAGAGAATGCCCATCATTTGAATTCACAAGCTCAGCCCTTCTGCACTGTGATGTCATTTTCAGTTGATCTCAAGATGGCAACTTTCCAGACATTTTCCTGACAGATTTTTCCGCTTAACTTATTCACTGCCAGAAATGTGCAAAAATGTGTTCACTCCAGCGCCAGGGTTTTTGTCATTGTCATTCGAATTCCAGGACCCACAGAATATTGCGTTTAAGGATATTCAAACATTCAAAGTAGCGTAAGAAACCTGAGACGCTCGTCTTTTATCAGAAACAAATCGAGTTAATTCCTAAATTATATGGGTCTGTAGTTATATGAGCTTGAAATGAGGGCGGCTGTCCAAAATACAATACAATGCATACATATTGGGTTATATAGGGCTTTAACTACAGCTGAAGTTGGAACAAAATGCTAACATGGAAAAAAGGGAAATGCTGCCCCCTTGTGAAAAGTAAAAAACATTGCCAGAGGTCTGGCCAGAGCTTTATCGGCACCCAAGCAAGAAATAACAAAACCCAACCGAATTTGGGAATGGCGCTCTACGTCATATTTTCAATTCCCGAAATAATTTGTGAATGGCAGTGAATGAGTTAATTTATCTTCCACAAACACAATATTGATCAGAATACCATGTTGAATTCCCTTGTCTTGTCTGTGTTTTTCTTCAGATTTTATACGACACACCAAAAGCCCGCCGTGAGGTGGAGTTGCATTCAAAAGTTTCGGGTGGTCCACACGTGGTCCGCATCTTCGGCCTGTATGAGAATATGCACAAGGGAAAAAAGTGTCTCCTCATCGTCATGGAGTGGTAAGCAATCTCTGCACCGTGCCACACTCATGCGCCATCTTGATTCATTTATGGATATGTTATTTTTTACTTATGTGGTAGTGTATTAATGTGCGGGAAACAAATCTACATTTCCCCTTTTTTATTGATTTCAAAAGAAGAAGACCAAATTAGGTTGTTCCTTTCAACCTTAAAGGACAACCGACGTCACTTTTTTTGTTTTCTGACATCAAAAAAACGTTTTATAGCATCTAAAATACCCAAAACACGCAGTATGTTATTTTTATTCAAATGCAAAACACCAATAAAAATGACTTAAAGTGTCCAAAATCTGCAAAAAAATCGAGCTGCAAATTGGGCATTTTCAGAAAGTCCCGCCCCCAGTTCGTGACGTCACGCCAAGACGTCATGCATTGCTTGTGAATCAAAACAATGGCTTCAGATTCGGAGAGTATGCTTTCTTGTTACACATCCAGTTATGAATACGATTCAAATAGTTCTGAAGCGGAAAGCATACATGTTTGAAATCGATTAAAGAATTTATTCCGTGCCATTTTGAGGCAACATTGGGGGGAAATGTCTCACCCAAAAAGAGGCACAAAATGGCCACCAAGCTCCTGTGAGGAATTAATCAGCCCGTTTCCACAGGTTGATAAATTCCTTGCATGGAGCTTGGACGCCCTCTTCTGGCTCTTTTGGTGCAACACAAGGTTTTCAGACCAAACCAGCATTGACGTGATGGAAGGACTGCTACAATGTCTCCTTTTTTTCGGTCAGGGGCGTTTCTTCAGTGACGTCACGTATGGACTCGTCACCAACTCAAAAACAAGACTTCTGGAATATTCAGCACGAGTCTTAAAACATAAAATATAGCTATATGCGGTGGAAAATTTGTAAAATACGCTCAGTAGAAGTCATTTGAAGCCATTTTACAAATTATGGACACAACTTGTCCGGAGACGTCGGTTGTCCTTTAAGACTCTGGACTTTACAGGAAGTTGACCAAGTTCATCCAAAACTGGAAAAATATCAAAATCGCACAAGAAGGGGAAGATTGGGCATAAAAAAAAAAATGTGTTCCCCAAAACTAAATTAATCCTGATTGCTTTACTGTTAACTTGCATGCAAATTGGTTCTAAACTGAGAACCCCCAAAACACCGCCATTGTATTGTCATTGTTGCGAATTAGAAACACGCTTCTGCTGCCTCAGTGCTCCTCTTTTGTGTATTTCAGCATGGAAGGAGGTGAGTTGTTCTGTCGCATTCAAGCAAGAGGAGACCAGGCCTTCACCGAGAGAGGTGGGTCACGTTTCATAAAAGCCTCACGCGGCCCAAACGTAACATGACATCTGCATTACGGGTACCCAATTAGAGGCATCCGAGATCATGCGGGACATCGGCGCTGCCATCGAGTACATCCACCGCATGGACATCGCTCACAGGGATGTAAAGGTAAACCCTCGGATTATCAAATCCTGATTATTTACGATTTGGATGACATTTTTGTCATTGTGGCTTCAGCCTGAGAACCTGCTATACAGCACCGAGGAGACCAACACGTCACTCAAACTAACTGATTTTGGCTTTGCAAAGGAGACCACGCAGCAAAATTGTCTACAAACTCCCTGTTACACTCCTTATTATGTTGGTGAGTTCATTGCGTTGTGGGAATACAGCGCTGTTTTATTAGTTGTGGGTATCCCTTCATTGCGGCGCAATGTGCATCCCATTAGACTTCTATGGCTGTTTTCTTTGTATAATCCTTAGAATGAATCATATTTTCATCACTTGAACTTCTGAATTGAAATAAAGGTGCATCTTAAACCCAAACATTTTAAACAGTCAAGCTGAGGAGTCACAAATAGTCAACATCCACTTCTAGTTGAAAAATACATAAAATAAATTACAATAAAATAAATAAATACCCTATCATGGACAACTGCAATAGTATTTTGAAAAGTGAAGGTGTATTTTGCCAAAGTTATAGTTTACAGCTGAGTTTTACAAATTCTGAGTGAAAATGGCAAACCGCACACCTTGCCTTGATGCACTATAACTAAGCTGTAAACTATAACTTTGGCAAAATGCCCCTTTACCTTTCAAAATATTGCAGTTGTCCATGATAGTGTATTTATTTCTTTTATTTATTTTCTTTTATTTGTGTTTTTATGTATCTGTTTATGTGTGTATTTATTTATGTCTTTGTGTTTATGTATTTATGTGTTTATTTTATATATTAATTTTTCTATTCATTTTTATTTACTTATTGTGTATTTGTTTAATAATGTATCCATTTTATTTATTTGTTTATTTATTTTTTGGGAGGTTGGCGGTTTAAAAAAATGTTTGATTCACTTTGACTTTATTATTGTTATTATTTTAAATTATTATTTTTTATTATTATATTATAAATATTATTTTAAATATACAATCAAACCTGGGATGAAGCTATCGATTAGCTAGCTAGCTTTCTATCTACAGTCTTTGAGTTATTCCGGGTTGAGTGAATGCTGGCGCGTTGGCTGCTGCTGCTCACCCACAGAAAAACTAATTCTGTGACTGTAAAGTGACCTTGAAAGTTTTGAAAGGCGCTGATAAATGAAATGTCTAGCTACCTAGCTGGCTGTCTATTTGCTATCGAGCTAGCTATCTAGCTATTTACTATCTATTAGCTGTCTTGCTGGCTATCTAGCTGGCTATTAGCTATCTATCTGGCTAGCTAGTAGCTATATATTAGCTAGTTTTCTATCTATTTGAGTTCTTTCCGGGTGTGGCTGCCACTGCTCACCCAATGCAAAACTTCTTTGACTGTAAAGTGACCTTGAGAGTTTTGAAAGGCGCTTAAAAATCAAATGTATTATTATTATTACTTCCGTGTTGAGTGAACGCTGGCACGTGTGGCCGCCGCTGCTCACCCACAGAAAAAAAAAATTCTGTGACTGTAAAGTAACCTTGAGAGTTTTGAAAGGCGCTTGAAATGAATTATTATTATTATTATTATTAAATGTATTATTATTTTCTTTCTATTGCCATCAATATGTTGGTGAGCCACCAGGGGGCGTATTTGTATTGTATCGTCTGTGTTGTTAATGTACCGCTCTAACCCGCAGTTAATTTCCACGCAAATTGAGCTCATTGACAGCGTTGCACACTTGCCGCCAACGTTTGTGCGATGTCCTTCATCCATCCCATCAGCCCCCGAAGTGCTCGGCCCAGAAAAATACGACAAATCATGTGACATGTGGTCTCTGGGTGTCATCATGTACATCCTGTGAGTTTCACGTCTCACGTGTCTGTGTATAAAACGGCAAGCAAGAGCAAATTATTGATGGTAACATGTCTTGTCAGGTTGTGTGGATTCCCCCCGTTCTACTCCAACACAGGCCAGGCTATTTCTCCTGGGATGAAGCAGCGCATCCGACTGGGACAATACAAATTCCCTCTCCCTGAGTGGGCGGACGTTTCAGAAGAAGGTCAGCCTTTTAAACTAGCAAAAACATTCACGTTAGTTTCATTGAAATGTCAAAATCGTCCATATTTGGATGATTTTTGTACAGGGAAGAATTACTACCGCATTACATCAATGCTTATGCTGAATGCTTTTACAAACATATTTTTACATACTTTTACAGCACTATTGTGATACAGTTAAACCGTGGTTTTCGAATTCGCGACCAAAATTTTTGGTTTTTTTATAACTCGGTTTACAACCGAAAATCGGTTCTCGACCAAACTGAGTGTACCTGAATGCACCACTCGACTCCCCTCTGCTTCCTTAAACGTCACTTCCTTGTGTGTGTGTTTTTTTAATATACAGTCAAACCTCGGTTTTTGAATATCTCGGTTCTTGACCAAAAATGTTGGGTTTTACAACAGAAAATCATTTTTTGACAAAACTGAGCACACCTGAATGCCCCACTCGACTCCCCTCCGCTTCCTCTTAGGTCACTTCCTTGCGTGTTTTTTTCAATATACAGTCAAACCTCGGTTTTTGAATATCACGGTTTTCGACCAAAAAATGTTTTTTTATACTTGCTTTCCAACCGAAAATCGGTTCTCGACCAACCTGAGCGCACCCGAATGCAGCACTCGACTCCCCCAGCTTCCCCATACGTCACTCTTGTGTCGCGTTTTATTGTAATCACGCATTATCGCTGTGTAGCGTTCTATTTAGAGTTGACGTGTTTGTTTTGTTCAATATCAACTAAAAACAATAAGCAGACATTGATTACATTGATTAGAAAATGTTATCGATTTTCACCAAATCGTTTTTCGAACAGATTTCTAGAACGAATTATTGGATTGGATTGGATTGGATTGGATTGGATTGGATTGGATTTAATTGGATTTGCTTTATTAGTCTCGCAGTGGAGAAATTTACATTTCACAGCAGCAAAGTTATGAAAGAAATGAAAGTAGAAAAGCAAAACACACAATTATGGTTGAAAACCGAGGTTGACTTTATCACGATAGTGTTGTAAAAGTTCTCTTTTGTTAAGATAATGATGATGATTTTTTTTTTTTTTTTAATATGCCACATGGAGTCCATTTTGTAACCCTTTCACGCCATATTGTCCTCCCGCAGCCAAGCAACTCATCATCCAACTGCTGAAAACCGACCCCAATGAAAGAATGACCATCGTTCAGTTCATGAGCCACCCTTGGATCAGCGTAAGTCGACAATTCACATACCCTTTTTTTCATATCTCTATGTTATTCTCAAACGCGGGTGTATTGCTAACATAGCGTTCCAAAGCGGTTCCGCTCACTCCTCTCCACACCCCTCGTGTTCTGACGGAGGACAAGGAGCTGTGGGACGATGTCAAGGTAAGAGTGATTCATTGTAATTTTTTTCCGCGAGGAGGAAAAAAAATCAGGTGTTTTTTTTTTTTTTTTTGCGTCCATCAGGAGGGAATGACCAGTGCATTGGCCACGATGCGTGTTGATTACGAGCAGGTGAGGATTAAAGACTTGGACACCTCCAACAATCCTCTGCTCAATAAAAGACGCAAGAGGCCGCTGCCCGCGGAGGATGAAACTCATTTTAATTGTAACACAAATACTCCTTTTACTGACTAGGGGAAATTTTAATCGTGATAAAAGTGTATCATTATGATCAAATCTTTTAAAGGACAACCGACGCCTCTAAACAAGTTGTATCCATAATTTGTAAAACCGCTTCAAATGACTTCTACTGAGCGTATTTTACAAAGATTCCACCGCATATAGCTATATTTTACGTTTTAAGACTCGCGCTGAATATTCAGGAAGTCTTGTTTTTGAGTTGATGACGAGTCCGTACGTGACGTCACTAAAGGACCGCCGTTCACCATAAAAGACGCATTGTAGCAGTCCTTCATCAAGTCAATGTATTTTGCTGTACTGTTTATCTGATAGAAATAGTATCGTAATAAGCAGTACTATCGATATAACGAGACTGTATTTATTTATTTTATCATTTTGTTCACGATTCCGGTCCCAAGCCCGGATAAATACAGAGGGTTGTGTCAGGAAGGGCATCCGACGTAAAACTTGGTCAAAACAAACATGCGGATCAAACCTCTAAAGATGGAAGACACTGATTTGCTGTGGCGACCCCTTGAAGGGAAAAGCCGAAAGGAAAAGAAGAAGAAGGTATTAGTTCACTATAATAACATTGATGGTGTCTCACAAGTTATTGATTCGGCTCCATTATAAAATGAATCAATGTTTTCTTATTCTTATTATAAGAATGAAGCAGATTAATTCAAACATTTTCCACCACAGTGCTGCCATTTTAACGTTATACTGCATGCTGCTGTCAACTGTAATTGACATATAGGTGCCCTCAGGCTCACATTGCAAAGGTCACGGCTCACCTGTTCTTAAATGCTGGGAGGGTTGACAACACTGCAAACTACACGTCGTCTTGTCATCTGATACCTTTTGACCCACTCCTTTAAAGGACAACCGACGTCAATTTTTTGTTTCCTAACTGACATCAGAAAAACGTTTTATAGCATCTAAAATACCCAAAACACGCAGTATGATATTTTTAGTTAAATACAAAACACCAATAAAAATGACTTAAAGTGTCCAAAATCTACAAAAAATTGAGCTGCGAATTGGGCATTTTCAGAAAGTCCTGCCCCCAGTTTGTGATGTCACGCCAAGACGTATTGCATTGCTGGAGAATCAAAACAATGGCTTCAGATTAGGAGAATATGCTTTCTTGTTATACATCCCCTTATGAATATGATTCAAATAATTCTGAAGAGGAAATCATACCTGTTTGCAATCGATTAAAGAATATTCCGTGCCATTTTGAGGCAACATTGGGGGGAAATGGATCACCAAAAAAAGAGGCAGAAAATGGCCACCAAGCTCCTTTAAGGAATTAATCAACCCGTTTCCACAGGCTGATAAAGTCCTTATATGGAGCTTGGTCGCCCTCTTCTGGCTCTTTCTGGTGCAACACGAGGTTTTCAGACCAAACAAGCAATGACGTGAGGGAAGGACTGCTACAATGTGTCCTTTTTTTTTCGGGCAAGGGGCGTTCCTTCAGTGACGTCACGTAGGGACTCGTCACCAACTCAAAAACAAAACTTCCTGAATATTCAGCACAAGTCTTAAAACGTAAAATATAGCTATGTGCGGTGGAATCTTATTAAAATACGCCCAGTAGAAGTCATTTGAAGCCATTTTACAAATTATGGACACAACTTGTCCGGAGACGTCGGTTGTCCTTTAAAGCACACATGGCTTCGTCTACTTTCATGAAACTTCCGTTTTGAACCAATCATTGTCGTCACACAAGCAATAACAATTGCATGCAGTGTTTTTATTCACCTTTTTTCAGAAACAATACTGTCTTATTTCGTTGGGTGTGTCTGTACTTTCCCATTTGAGCATGAGCTGTGCATTACTTTCAGAATATCCTTCCTGTTAGTGTGGGGCCGGTGTAGATTTATGTCAACTTGCCAATTGTCCCATTTCTTTTTTTTCCCTCTACCTTTAAGGTTTTACCTTTGTTGTGGGTTTTTTTTTCATTCTCCAGTTTGTTTGTTTTATATGCATGCATATCACTTTGTTTCAGCTACCGTTGTTTTTCATACAGTAACTGGTAATTCTCAGTGTACCAGATGAAAAGACGCATGTTTGGAATGCAGGCAGGCCAGTCAAACACCTGCACCTTCCTACCTGGCAATAGCGCAGGTTTGCATTAAAACAACTTGAAGAAGGATGTTGTTGTGAAAGCCACATCAATACTCTTTAGACTTGAATGGAGGTGTCACAGAGTTACAAGTTACTGGTTCAAAGTAGTTGCTGGTCACTAAAACTGAATCGGCTGGTGTGCATTTATTCAATTTTCTCTGAAAACAAAACACCCTATAATGTCTCTCAAAACACACTATTTGGTTGACTTGGACAGTAAATTCTCCATATGACTAAAGGTGGTCCAAAAAATTCATAATAATCTAATAATGAACATTATTGAGACCAACCTTGAAACATTGGAAATCTTCGATGTGTTTTATTAAACAATTGAGGGAAAAAAAATCTAACTCATGGATAGGAAATAGAATTCATGACTTTATAGGAATCGTTGTTTTAGTGTAACTCACACACAATATGCTTTATCATGCCAAATTATAAGATTACATAATTTCGGAATTAATTGTGACTAAAAAATAGAATTTTAATTATAAAATGTGAAACTTACAATGACCCATTTTCATGCGATTAATTTATTATTATTATTATCGATAAACGTTTACGCTTCTGTAGCTTTAACGTGGAAGCGTAGGTCAAAGGACGACGAGGACATGTGCTCAAACTGCAAAACAAAAACAAGTGTACGTGCGCGTACGCTGATTGGCGTGAGTGGGCGTGCTGTACCGGGTGCGCGCACGCTCTTCATTCATTGCTGCCCGAACCAGGCTGTCGGATCTGGTGTGGACGCCCCCCCCCCCCCCCCCACGTCTCCTCATTACTGTACGGCTCACCATCTCCACGCGCACAAGTAGAAGCCTAAACCCGGACCATGAGGGGCTCCTGCCGCCCGAGAAACGCGTGGGAAAGGGCAGGTAAGACGGAGCTTTTTTTGGTAGCCTTTCGGAGAGTTTTTATTTGAGTATTATGATTGAAAGTGTTGCTTTAGGAGCGACAACTGTGCTACTTTGGCTAGCAGCGTACCGAAGTAAACAAGCGAATGTCACGTAGGCTCGCTTCCGGATGTCGAGGAGATGACAGCTGCGGAAAACACCCACTTACACTGCGTTATGTTTTTCGTTTTGCCCTTTTGCTTAATACACACTTTTTAATGTTTTTTACTTGGCCTTGAAATGTCGCCTGGTGTACGTTTTGAAGCGAGTCGCAAGCATGGTGTTGTGGAGAAGCTGCCTCAAAGCTTTTTAAATGTTACTGCCCATATTTTTTGGTTGTCGTTTTTTAATAGCATCCCAGAGAAATCAGGTTGACATATAATGAGACAGCCGCTCAGTTTTGTATTCATTAGACACTATACTGCAGAGGGTTCAAATGTGTTTATTTCAACGTGCAAATAAAATAGGTCAGAACAGTTCTGAGACTGGTGTAAAAAAATATCCATCTTCAACCCAAACTGCATTTTTAACCCCCTTGTTATGTGGCCAAAGCGATCCCGTGGCCTTTGCCCCTTTCAGCGCTTAGAATTGGCAGCACATCTCATGGCTGCTTCACCCCGAGGATCTGACATTTCCTGGTTAAGAGGAGACGAACATTCTTCGTCACCCGACCCATCTATGTGTCTATTTTAAACCCCCCGACCCCCACACACAAAAAAAAAAAAAAAAAAACTCAAGGGGGACATCATTGAGACCCATTTTGAAGTTGACATCAAGATGGCCATGGCAACGTTTGCTATGAAGGATCACCGGAAGAATCCTTCTGTGTAAATGAAGTCAAGGAAAGCGCATTAGGATTGGATGACTTTGAAGAGGGAAAACTTGGATTTGAACTATAACTTTTGTGATCTGAGTCTCAAAACTGTGCTGACATATTTTATGTGTTTTTGTTGCACTAAATGTGCTATTGGGGCCTAATTGTACACTATTGTGTACTTAATACTGTTGTTTACCTCCCATGACCACACTGGCATCACGGGTGAGCTGGAGTCTATCCGAGTTAACTTTAAGTAAGATTAGTTCTATTAGTTTGAGATTTTTTTTTTGTTTTGACATTTTCATTTTTAATTTGGTTATTTTTCATTATTTTTACAGCAGGTTAGTTAATTTTGAAATATTTTATTTTGAAAGTCTTAATTTGAATTTTGAGTTTTAGTATTGGTTTTTATATTTTGTAGTACAAGCGAGGAATTAGGTCATGTATAGTAAAGTGAACTACAATTCTCAAATGCTCATGATATGTAATTATAGTTTTATAATTGTAGTTTCTTTCAGTTTCCTTTTTTTTCCACCCTGAAATCATTTTTCCCTTTGTAATTTCATTTATTTTGTTATTTTTCTTTTCGGAATGGAACAAAAATGACCGTTTTTTTTAACACGCTGCGTGTTGTGTGGACAAGGTGACCTGAAGGATTTTGCAAAGTCATTTAATTGCGATTTCCCCTCCCTGTCAATATTGCGATTTAGTACGATGTTTGTGTGTCAAGTCGTCAATAGGGGTCAATAGGTCATGAATTGGAATCTGGGTTTTGGCCTTCCGATGTGGAGTTTGCATGTTCTCCTCAGCCTTGTTGCACATTAGCATGGTTCAGTAACAATTTTCCCCCAAAATGTCATTTGTTTTTAACCATGCCAGGCATGGAGATGTATTACTCTCAGAGGCAGTTTATGGCCCCAGACGCCTCACCCATTTTATGTTTATTGCCATCTGATGGGTGTTTGAAAACACATTTGTGACAAGATCGATTGTTTTGTGCTCTTTGGACTATGACCTGGTTTAGCTCCTCATGCCACTGCATGTACAAGTCGACAAAGAAAACATGTCATGTTCCTCTTTGTTTCATTAAGCAGCGAATGTGAACCAGACCCTTGTACCGTGTTCCATATAATCCACCGACTGTTATTATACAAACAGACTGTTACTCCATTATGCAATTCATATCGCCTCGAGTCAGTCACAGGGAGCGCTGGAAAGTCACCGAAATCTGTGGTCATACGGGACAGATCCTAAACCTTGTGTACAATCCTCCTAAAGATGCCATGACATCTATGCCAAGTATTTGTTGGACAGATGTACTGTCAAGATGACAACATGCAAGTTGGCAGCTCGTGGACTGCGCTCTGTTCGTCGTAATCTACTCCCAAATGGCTTCCTGCCCATGCTAACGTGATAGCACGAAGTGGCGGTAACGGCGTTCAGCCAGTTGTGTCACATACGTGCTGCAGAAGTAGGGCAATCTGCAGGAAGGTGATACAGTATTTCACCTGGGTGTGTTTATGAGAATGTGTGCGTCTAGAATATTTCACGCTGTTCATCTTTCCATCTTTATTATCAAATATGCCGTTGTTGTGTGTGCAGTATTTGTGTTTATTATGGCTTCTATGAATAATGGCAATAATTCATCGCTCCCGCTCATTCCCTCCCTCCCTCCCTCCCCCTGGTGGAGTCTGAGCAGGAATCTGGGGGAAAGTTCACCCTCTCGCTCTGAATCTCATTATAGGCTTGAGGCCGAGCTGCGGCTGGATCTGCGCATGCGCGAACTTTGTTGTCATGGGGGGAGTGTTTACATCTGGAGACTTGAGCTCACGTCATAATGGGCACATGTGATGGTGTTTAATGCCATGCGGGTGATTCCTTTGTATGTTGTTGATGTAGTCATGAGATATAAACCAAACCTGCGTTGGCTGATCTGGATTCTGTTCTGTTCACACCCCCTTGCCCCCATTCCAATCTCATCGCCGCTATTACGTGATGATATTTTTGTCCCTGGGGTGAGTCGTCATGCTTCCCTCATCGCCATTTTGGAACAGGAATGGAGTGTTTAAGGCAAAAAGTGTGTATCTCAAAAAAAAAATATCCCATAGGAAACCATTAAAATGGGAATAATCCATTCCCGGGTTTCCATAAAATATACTTTTCAACTGAATAAGCCTAAAAAAACTACACACAACATACCTTATTCTGTGTATAATAAATGTGCTATTGTATTGTAATGAAAGAAATACACTGCATTGTATCACAAAGTCACTTTATTTACATTTGTGATGGTCATTTATGGCTTGATGGAATGGCGTTGGAGGTCGAAGGACAAAGGGAATTTCTGTTTGGAAAGAGCGGCGCATTACATGAGGGCTGTAATTAACGAAATAAACTGTGCTGTAAAATAAAGTTTTATTTACCTTTTTGATGGTCGTTGATGGCTTATGGAAGGAGAGTCACCTTCCTGTTGGTAACTTAACCTCTAGTGCTGTTCGGTCGTGTGCTTCCGCCGAAGATCACTCCGCCAGCCGTGTTGGGTGTGTATTATGAAAATAGTGCTTATTATAAGGTTTAATTTTCATAAATTTGACGTTTGTAAGACAAAAAGTTTGTAAGATAAGGTGTTTGTAAGTTGAGGTCTCACTATATCTAAATATTTGTGTGCGCTCAAGGGCTTCAGTGCCAATAGCAGGCGGAGATTTGAGAAGGAATCTCATCAACAGTTTGCATGATTAAGACCGAAAACATCGCTGGGTTCATACTTTTGTTCTCGTGTTGCATAGATAAACAACTCATATGAGCAGTGAAGCTGGATATGTCTGCAAGCTAAAATAACTTCCAAGTGTACATTTTGCTCACTGAACACACTGAGCTTATCTATGCATGGCTTGGGTGCATTGTCTATATGAACCTTTATCACAACGATGATTGTTATAGTGTAGTAGCTAGCGAAAAGTTTCACATTCTGATAATCATGAATGCGAGCTCAGTACTGTTCTTTCACAGTAACACGGGATTGCAACCGTAGCTCTAAAGTTTATTATTTTGAAATGTTTACAATACAATACAATACCTATTGATTTATAGAGCGCTTTAACAACAGCTGAAGCCGTAACAAAGTTCTTAACATGGATAACTATCATGTACACAGTGGTGGGCCGTCAGGGCCAGCAAGGCCTTCTCTGCTGGCTTAACATATCATTATCATAATTATAATAAAAGTCAATTTCATTAAAAAAGTATTTTTTTCTAAATATATATATATATATAATTGTTCTACATACTGTTTTCTTGATGTTATATTATATCCATTTGGTTATGCTCCTTTCAGTGTTGTAGTTTTAGGTCAGAGTTTTTAATCCAATCAGAATTCAGCTAGTTTGTGTCGCCAGGCTGTATGAAATCTGACCGACGCCTTCAGAATCAACAGTGAGGGCGTCTGTGCGCTGTACAGAACGGGCACATGTAGTTGATATACAGTTGCGATAGCCAATCAGATCACGAGTTGGCACAGTAAGGCCAGCTAGAGGGCCTCGCGTTGAACATGACGTACGCGTCCTGTGATTGGATACTCACTTTACCTCAGCCCGGAAACCCGGAAACTTTAGCAGAAAAAAACAAGTATATCTACTCACTTTTTTAATCCACAATGGCTGAAGGAGAGGACAACTCGCTGTCGCATGTAGGTAAGCCTATTCTCAAGAACAAATGAAAAAGATTTGTTTACTTTTATTTTCAACAAATAGTTCGTTTTGTGAACGTCTTGTTGTTTTTCTTATATTAAACTGACATTTTGTAATTTAGCGTAAAATCTTGTTAAAGATTGCGTATTCTTGGTGGACTTCATAAAACTTTGTGCACAAATGATTTTAAATTTCCTTTTATTTTTAAGTGTTTGCAGTATCACGTGTAGTGACAAGTTCTAATTGCTGATGCAGATTTATTGATGTGTAATTGCTCCGGAAAATAGCCTGTGTTGTAGACGATTAAGGTGATGCCACGCCCAGTACTGCGTGCGTGTGCTTTTGTAAATGATATCTCCAGCCGTTGTGTCATAAATTATGGTGTTACGAGGGATATTTGTTCAAGTCGGACTAAGCAGGACTTCACTGAAGGCCTAGGTGTGAAATGCACGGACCGTCACTGCAGGAAATGAAGCAGTCACACAGATAGTAGAAAGCAGTTTGAGTAATTATTGTTTTCAGCGCTGAGAAAAAAAAATAGGTTCCATTTTTTTCGAATTAAATTCAATAAAATTAAAAAAGGACAATATTAATGGAGTTGATTCTGAAAAAAATAGTTTATAACATGCATGTCTGGTTGGTACATATAGGCTAATGACCTGATGTTAGCCTATGCTAGTTAGCTAGCAAACACGCCCCACTTGACTTTACTTCTACGTGCGCACACACACACACACACACACACACACACACACACACACACACACACACACACACACACACACACACACACACACACACACACACACACACACACACACACAAGCACGCAGTTTCTGACTAAATACAGGTCCATTAAAGTTTTTGACAAAATCACTTCTTCAAAATTGTGGCAAAATAAAAACAACATGCTATTCACTTGCTGTAAATATTGTGGTGCTCTATTCACTTTTAAAATTGGCTCTTATTTTTAAATCGCGATTAAGTGTCGTTCCATTTCAATTTAACAATTTGGGTCTTCGCTGAGGAATGCAGTGCACCGAACTGCTTGTGAAAGTGGTCAAACGGCGTCACCTGGCGGTGTTTTTCTGATACTACATGTATGTGTCACAAAACTACTATACACTAAATTGTTTTATGAACGCATTTCATGTGCCAGTCAGTAATAATTTAGTAAATTATGCATTATAGTCACCAAGTCTTTTGATATTTTATCGTTAAAATGGTTTATCAAAATGACTTTGACATCGTGGCTGCTTCACTCCGAGGATCTGACAGTTCTTGTTTATCAAAAAGACTTTGACATTTACAAAAAAAAAGTAATCTAATGTCCTTTTACTGTGTGACTCGTTCCTCAAGTTCATGAATATTCTTGAGGAAAATTTGTATTCGTTTTTTTTTTTTCTTTTAATCTAAGGGCTGCCAGCTGTCAGCCGCCAGGCACGCGCTGGATGTTGTTGTGGTCCGCTGCGTTGATTGGCTACAAGACTTCCGGTCTCTTTCCCATTGGCCAAGACCGCCGCTTGCACTCGCTGTCCACGTCCTCTCCACGCAAAGGCTTTTTTCGATGAATGTCTATTTTTTTCTCGTTGCGTCTCACGTTCGTAACCTGTTGCTTTACGGTAAAAAAAAATCCACTCAAAACTGTTCGAGTATTTTCAAAAAATTCTACCGTCGAGATAATTTTCCGTTAAAACGACATCACACAGATGTTTTTGCCACATTTAAGTAAGTGAGTAAAGTGTTTTTTTTCTGTCCTTCGGTTGTTGTTGCGCGCACACTTCCACTCATTACGGTAACGACAACCTGCTGTTCCTCAGCTGATATGAGATCTCCTCCCTCTGTGGGCTCAGAACCGAGCCCGAGCTTTTCGTTAGTTACTTCAAGTCAGCAGCCGCAGCAGCAACATCGTCGTATACAATGTTAGACAACGAGGAGTATCTGGTAGACGCATGCCAGCGGGAGCTCACTCAAAACCCGCTGAGGAAGATCTGGTTGCCGGGCAAGAGCGGGCACATTGCACAGAGACGCGGTAAGAAGATGCTACAGGCGGACGCCAGAGGACCGTTTCCCCCAATAGTATAAAGTTGTTTGCTTTTTTTTTCTCTCCGCAATCGGTCACGTGCTTTGGCTTTGCGTAACGATACTTCATTGAATATACCCACCACGTCAGGGGTTGTTTTCTAACGCAGTCTGCCAAACTCGTCTCTCCCAACTCTGGATGGCTCTGTTTCAGGACCGCTTTTGTTTTTTGCTGAGTCAAGCAAGCCCCTGCGTGTTGTGCTGTGCCGTTTCAGCCCGCAGCTTTCACGTTGCACTGCTGCATCAGTCAATGGAGCGAATACACTTTAAACTCCCCGTGCTCTTCATTTCATCGTAGAACCTCAGCATAAAAACGAGCGACTGAATTAGGCTAACGATTTGTAATTTGCCTCTCGCTGATTTTGGTAACGCATGGTCGTAGGTTTCCAAGTACAGTAATGCAAAGCTTTTTTTTTGTCATAATTGAGAGCCTTTGGGAAAAATAAGACATAAAATCCCAAATATTTTCCTCTAGAAGTGGGCACGGGTAAAATGTGCACATTAATATTGGTGAGAAATTATCACAATTTTCAGACACTAAAGCTACCCTAAGCTTTTCTCTCATTCACTGCCAGCTGAACCCAGTGTCAGGGTTTTTGTCATCTTCCTTGAATTGCAGGACCAACAGAATATTGAATTTTAAGACTTCTTAAAAATGTAATGTTGTGTAAAAACTCTTCTTTCATCAGAAAAAAAAGTTAATTCCTAAATGACATGTGTCTGGAATATTGTGATCTTGAAATGGGGGCGGCTGTCCAAAATACAACGCAATACAATACATACATATTGGTTTAAATAGAGCTTTAACAGCAGCTAAAGCTGGAACAAAGTCCTAACATGGAAAAAAGGAAATGCTGCCCACTTGTGGAACAAAAAAAAAAAAACATGGTCAGAGATTTGGCACCCAAGCAAGAAAAAACAAAACCCGAACTAATTCGGGATTGGCGCTCTGTCATATTTTCAATTTCCAAATAAATATGGGAATGGCAGTGAATGAGTTCAAAAAGTAAACGGATTTAGCTCACCCCCAAAAAGCAATTAAATAACCCTCTGCGGTCAACATTAATTCCTAATCAATTAAAATGTGCACAAATAATGTCAGAACAGATTTTTGATAGTTGTTAGGAAACAATCAGAGTGAGCAAAACGCCATTCACACCCCCTCCCCACTTTCTGTATATTACTTTGGATAACATTGAGCTGAATTGCAAATTTTTATGTGTTTTGACAGTTTGCATGACCAACTGCCCCACCCTCATCGTGACGGTGGGCCTGCCAGCCCGTGGGAAGACGTACATCTCCAAGAAACTAACACGCTACTTAAATTGGATCGGAGTGCCCACCAAAGGTACCCGCCGCTTCATTCCAGTCACCGGAGAGTCGTAAACTGCAGTATCTGGAATGCTAAATGTTGATGTTGTTGTTGTTTTTCTTAATATGTAACAGAGTTCAATGTGGGCCAGTATCGTAGGGAGTGTGTGAAGATCTACAAATCATTTGAGTTTTTTAGTCCAGATAATGAAGAAGGCTTAAAAATCAGACGGTGAGTCAGTTTGGAATCCTCTCATCCTTTTGTAATTTGAGTGTCTCCCTCTTTTCTTCATTTACACGTGCCTACAGTGGATCCAAAACAAACCATAAATCTATAACAAAAATACTATGAGGTTGTTTTTATATTCACACTTATGGTGTTATTTATACAATGTGGGCAAGGCACGTTTGTCTCCACCATATATAGTCAAACCTCGGTTTTCGACCATAATCCGTTCCAGAAACCTGTTCGAAAACCGAAATATTTCTTATTCTAATCAATGTCTGCTCTTTTTTTTTTAATCGTGAATGAACAATAGAAACACGCCTGCTCACAATGACATGAGGATTGGATTAGCCATTATCAGTCTCGCGGTGGAGAAATTGACATTTCACAGCAGCAAAGTGAGGAAAGGAAAGGAAGAAGTAGAAAAACAAAATACAGAAGCTGCTGCAGAGACAGCCACTGTCGCGGCGCCATCTTAAAGAAAAAAACAACAACTAAATAACAAATAATATGACACAACACAAAATACAGATAATGCATCGGTCACAATTAGACGCGACACAAGGAAGTGACGTATAAGGAAATGGAGGGAGGTGAAGTGGTGCATTCAGGTGCACTCAGTCCGGTCAAGAACTGATGCATTCAGGTGCACTCAGTTCGGTCAAGAACTGATTTTCGGTTGTAAACCAAAGCATAAAAAACACAATTTTTGGTCGAGAACCGAGACGTTCGAAAACTGAGGTTTCACTGTACAGTGATACCTTGGCTTACGAACTTAATTGGTTCCCAGACAGAGTGTGTAAGGTGAAAAGTGTGTATCCCAAAAAATAATTTCCCATAGGAAACCATTAAAATGAGAATAATCCGTAATTTTCTACTTTCTCATTTTCTAAGCCTTAAAACTACACAAAATATACAGTATTTTATGTATAATAAATGTGCTATGGTATTATAATTAAATACATACACTGTACTGTATAATAAATTCGTTTTATTACACAAGGTAAAATTTTCATGAATGTAACGTTCGTAAACCGAAAAGTTCGTAAACCAGGATGTTCGTAACCCGAGGTATCACTGTATTTCTAATCAAACGTGAGCAACAGGTGGCGCTAAATTTGGGCTTTTTGCCAGCTATAAGCACTCGAGCTAGCCATAAAAAATGGCAACATGTCAAATATTTGACTCTCCGTGTCATGAATCTTCATATTTGTTTCATTTTCTGACATGAATTTTATTTATTTATATATTTATGTATTTATTTATTTTCCACAATGTTTTGAACTGCATCTGTGAAGTGTGTGGATGTCTGTGTTCTTCCAGCCACTGTGCAATGGCAGCGCTCAATGACGTTCGGCAGTACCTCAGTGTGGAAGGAGGCCAAGTGGCCGTGAGTCTTTTCCTCAATATTCCAAAATGACATAGAACCAATGTGGCGGACGCCCGCTCGTGTATTTTGACTCCTCGGCTTCCGCTTTCAGGTCTTCGACGCCACCAATACGACAAGAGAACGACGAGGGGCCATCGTCAAGTTTGCTGAGCAAAACGGTTTCAAGGTTAGAGCGCCAGAGAATGCAGCTGCTGCGGTCTGACCCGTGAACTGACCTTTTGCGCTGTTGCCGTACCGTGCAGGTGTTCTTTGTGGAGTCCGTGTGCGAAGACCCAGATGTCATCGCGCAGAACATCGTGGTGAGTTGTCACGGCGACGATTTCCTAACTGACATCAGAAAAACGGTTTATAGCTAAAATTGTATCTAAAATACCCAAAACACGCAGTATGATATTTTTATTCAAATGCAAAACACCAATTAAAAATGACTTAAAGTGTCCAAAATCTGCAAAAAATTGAGCTGCGAATTGTGCATTTTCAGAAAGTCCCGCCCCCAGTTCGTGACGTCACGCCAAGACGTCTTGAGAATATGCTTTCTTGTTACACATCCAGTTATGAATATGATTCAAATAGTTCTGAAGAGGAAAGTATAGATGTTTGCAATCGATTAAAAAAGGTCTTCCGGGTCATTTCGAGGGATCAAGACTGATGTGTAGTGTCACAGAAAATGCAGAAGATGGCGCCAGAGCTCCGTTTGAAATTGGTTTATGTTTCAGCTTGGAATTTTTGTCAACGAATATCAAAGAGTTGTCTCGGTGTAACATACAACGATTCGCCATTGCGTTATTTATGTGTTTTCCTTCTAATTTCGCCATCAACACGAAGTTTTCAGACCAAACAAAAGTACCGCAAAATGCATTGAGGTAATGCAGGGTATGTCCTTACTCAGTCAGGGGCGTTCCTTCAGTGACGTCACGTACGGACTCGTCACCAACTCAAAAACAAGACTTCCGGAATATTCAGCGCGAGTCTTAAAACGTAAAATATAGCTATATGCGTTGGAATCTTTTTAAAATACACTCAGTCGAAGTCATTTGAAGCCATTTTACAAATTATAGACACAATTCTCCGGAGATGTCGGTTGTCCTTTAAACCAAGCGTACGTCTTTGAAATGCGTGTGTATGTGTGTGTGTGTGTGTGTTTGGCGCGGCATTAGCAAGTGAAGCTAGGAAGTCCCGACTACATCCACTGTGACACTCAAGAAGCCATTGAAGACTTTATGAAAAGGATCAAGTGTTACGAGTCGTCCTATCAGCCTCTGGACGAGGTTTTGGACAGGTGAGTTGACACAATATTTGGTACGTGTGTACAATCTCAGCAGCTGATGTGCACAAGGTTATTTTTGTGAGTAAAAACTCTCAAGATTTTTGTTCACGGAGACAAGTTTGGACCAAAAAAATACTGAAATAACACATGTTCATTAATCGTACTATAAATGTCCCTTTTTTTCTTTGGGTTATTTCTAAATGCATTTATTTCACTTTTGCTATATGCTTGGACAAAAGAACGAAGGTCGATCAGTCTTAACCCTTATTATAATGTGGTTTACCTATTTGGAAAACCTTATTTCCATTTATATATTATGAGCGAGTTGCTTGTTCTGTAGCCACAAAGGGACATAAGTCTTCTTGTGCCGGTCCCAAGCGGGTTGTGTGTGTCCGGAAGGGTATCCGACGTAAAAGCTTGGCCAAAACAAACTGATTTGCTGTGGCGACGACCCCTTGAAGGGAAAAGCCGCAAGGAAAAGAAGAAGAACATTTGGACAACTTTTTTTCATACATACTTATCGTCCGGTGTGTTATACGTATATGGGGAAAGGTTTGAAAATACACTATTCATTGAGGGTGCACTTTATACTCTGGTGCGCCTCATACACTGGAAAATACATATTTACATACATACATCTCGTTATATCGATATTCTCGGGAGTCGGAAAAAATATCGATATAACCGGACGATCGATATATCCGATCCTGCGGCATGTAAATTTTCTCCTTGCGTTCATAGAAATAGTATCGTAATAAGCAGTACTATCGATATAACGAGACTTTACTGTATTATGATTATTATTTTTCACATATACACAATTTTAAAAAAACAAATATACCATAACTAATAGAAATGGAAATAACTCTGATGAAAATGAACAAACCAGCCATTTAAAAAAAAACTGAATTGTAAAAAATAAAACAATCAGTATGGCCATTAAAAATGCATGCAATTTGTATTTTTTTTTAATCTAAAAATTCATAAATAGTAGGGAATATAACCCAAAATGTATTTTCCACTCCCCCCCCCCAAAAAAAAGAGAATAAATAAATTTAAAAATAAAAAATCAGCATGTAATTGATGGCCATTAGTAATGCATGCAATTTGTATTTTTTTTAATCTAAAAATTCATAAATAGTAGGGAATATAACCCAAAATGTATTTTCCACCCCCCCCCAAAAAAAAGAGAATAAATAAATTTAAAAATAAAAAATTAGCATCTAATTGATGGCCATTAGAAATGCATGCAATTTGTATTTTTTTTAATCTAAAAATTCATAAATAGTAGGGAATATAACCCAAAATGTATTTTCCACCCCCTCCCCCCCAAAAAAAAGAGAATAAATAAATTTAAAAATAAAAAATCAGCATGTAATTGATGGCCATTAGAAATGCATGCAATTTGTATTTTTTTTTAATCTAAAAATTCATAAATAGTAGGGAATATAACCCAAAATGTATCCCCCCCCCCCCAAAAAAAAAAAGAGAATAAATAAATTTAAAAATAAAAAATCAGCATGTAATTGATGGCCATTAGAAATGCATGCAATTTGTATTTTTTTTTAATCTAAAAATTCATAAATAGTAGGGAATATAACCCAAAATGTATTCCCCCCCCAAAAAAAAAAGAGAATAAATAAATGTAAAAATAAAAAAAATAGCATCTAATTAATGGCCATTAGAAATGCATGCAATTTGTATTCTGTTGTTTTTAACTCTAAAAATTCCTAATTATGAGGGACTATAACCCAACAATGTATTTTCCACCACCACCCCCCAAAAAAAAGACTAAATAAATCAAAGTACACATTTCTTACATCTTTAAAAAGAGATGCCCAAACAAGTGAGTCTCGTTACTGGTTGCGGGCTTTTGTGGGACGTCACGAGTGGCCGCTGAATGGAACAAATGGTGCTGTGGTCCTTCAGGGACATGCCCTACATCAAGATCATGGACGTGGGCCGCCGTTATCTCGTCAATCGCGTGCAGGACCACATCCAGAGCCGGATTGTCTACTACCTGATGAATATCCACATCACGCCTCGCTCCATTTACCTGAGTCGGCACGGCGAGAGCGACCTCAACATCAAGGGACGCATCGGGGGTGATTCGGCTTTATCGGCGCGGGGGAAAGAGGTGCTCCACCTTCACGTGTCACGGGTCTTCTACCAAGGGGAGGAATGGTTCTTACAATTTGTTGTTGTTGTTTTTTTTGCAAGTATGGCAAATATCTGAGGGAGTACATCCAGGAGCAGAACATCAAAGATCTGAAGGTGTGGACCAGTCAGATGAAGAGAACCATCCAGACGGCCGAATGTCTTGGAGTGCCGTACGAACAGTGGAAATCTCTCAACGAGATCGATGCCGTGAGTGGGATATTGTGCGTTCCCCCAAAATCATTTTCGAGCTCCGTTAACTCGTCTCGTCTCGTCTCGCAGGGAGTGTGCGAAGAAATGATGTATGAAGAGATCCAAGAGCATTACCCTCTGGAGTTTGCGCTGAGAGATCAAGACAAATATCGTTATCGCTATCCCAAAGGAGAGGTCAGCGAGTGCACCAGCTTACTTGCATACACTCACACATACATATGTACATACACACATACATATGTACATACATACATACATACATATGTACATACATACATACATACATTCATACACACGCATACACATGCACACACGCATACATACATGCACGCACGCACACGCATACACACACGCACACGCACGCATACACGCACGCATGCACACACGCATACATACATCCATGCACGCACACGTACACGCACGCTCGCACACACGCACGCATACACACACGCATACATACATCCATGCACGCACACGTATACGCATACACGCACGTATACACGCACGCATGCACACACGCATACATACATCCATGCACGCACACGTACACGCACGCTCGCACACACGCACGCATACACACACGCATACATACATCCATGCACGCACACGTATACGCATACACGCACGTATACACGCACGCATGCACACACGCATACATACATCCATGCACGCACACGTATACGCATACACGCACGTATACACGCACGCATGCACACACGCATACATACATCCATGCACGTACACGTACGCTCGCGCACACGCACGCATACACACACGCATACATACATCCATGCACGCACACGTACACGCATACACACACGTATACACGCACGCATGCACACACGCATACATACATCCATGCACGCACACGTATACGCATACACGCACGTATACACGCACGCATGCACACACGCATACATACATCCATGCACGCACACGTACACGCACGCTCGCACACACGCACGCATACACACACGCATACATACATCCATGCACGCACACGTATACGCATACACGCACGTATACACGCAAGCATACACACACGCATACATACATCCATGCACGCACACGTACACGCATACACACACGCACACACGCACGCACGCACACGTACACGCACGCTCGCACACATGCACGCATACACGCACACACACACGCACGCACACACACGCACACACACACGCAGACACCATACACACACGCACACACGCACACACGCACGCACACGTACACGCACGCTCGCACACATGCACGCATACACGCACACATACACGCATGCACACACACACACACGCAGACACACCCGCACGCATACACACACGCATGCACACACGCATACATACATACATGCACGCACGCACACGCGCATACACAGACGCATACACGCACGCTCGCACACATGCACGCATACACGCACGCACACATACACACACGCACGCACACACACACGCACGCTTACACACACGCACGCATACACACACGCATACATGCACGCATAAACACACGCATAAACACACGCATACACGCACGCATACACACACACATACACGCACACATACGCACGCACGCACTCATGCACACACGCACGCAGACACACACACACACATACGCGCACACACACGCATTCATACATACATGCATGCGCACACACACGTATTCATACATACACACACACTCACATGCTCTACATATACATACAAACAAACAAAGAAAGAAAGAAAGAATTGAGTACTGAAGGCCGTCTGGTTTCTCCCAGTCATATGAAGACCTGGTGCAGCGTCTGGAGCCCGTCATCATGGAGTTGGAGAGGCAGGAAAACATTCTGGTCATTTGTCACCAGGCCGTCATGCGCTGCCTTCTCGCTTACTTTCTCGACAAGACCGCAGGTAGCACGCCTTCAAATGCGCATCAAGGAAACTTTCGCTGCTATGTGCCCCCCCCCCCCCCCCCACCGCAATTTGAAACAAAGTTGAACGCAATCGCTAAAACGTTGCCAATTTAACAACTGATGACAAATGTTGTTGTTGTTGTTTTTCATGTTGTAATCCCGCCCGCAGTTGAGTTGCCTTATCTGAAGTGCCCCTTGCACACGGTGTTGAAACTCACTCCGCTGGCTTACGGTCAGTTTTCTTCCCACGCGAGCATCGCGATAACAGGACGCACCGACCAGGATTTTTTTTGCTTTCACAGGATGCAAAGTGGAGTCCATCTATTTAGGCGTGGATGCCGTCAACACGCACCGAGAGCGACCGGAGGTACGTAAGCGGACCACCGTGACCAAGCCCTTGGAATGACTCCGCCCTCCTCACCTCCATTTTTTTACCCAGACTCATCTCAACCAAGAGGATGCCTCGTCATTTCCAGTCGCGCCTTGATAATGCTTTTACAGTCATCTACCTCCAGTCTGCATTACATTTAAAGGACAACCGACGCCTCCGGACAATTGTGTCCATAATTTGTAAAATGGCTTCAAATGACTTCTACTGAGCGTATTTTACAAAGATTCCACCGCATATAGCTATATTTTACGTTTTAAGACTCGCGCTGAGTATTCAGGAAGTCTTGTTTTCGAGTTGGTGACGAGTCCTTAGGTGACGTCACGGTTGGTATCGTCACTAACCGAGAAAGCGACACACAATGCATTTTAGGTACTTTGTTTCGGTCTGAAAAGTTCGTGTTGATCCATGTTGATGGCGAAATTAGAAGGAAAACATAAATAACGTGATGGTGAATCGTTGTGTGTTGCACCAAGACTACTATTTGATACTAGTTGACACAAATTCCTAGCAGACAAACGGAGCTTGGGCGCCATCTTGTGCATTTTCTGGGACACTACATTGGAGTCCTGACGGCTCAAATTGATACGGAAGGACTTCTTTAATCGATTGCAAACATGTATGCTTTCCTCTTCAGAACTATTTGGATCTTATTCATAACTGGATGAGTAACTAGGATCAAAGCATCTTCTCCGAATCTGAAGCCATTGTTTTGATTCTAGACGAAGCCAAGACGTCCTGGCGTGACGTCACGAACAAGGGGGCGGGACCTTCTGAATCGCCATCTCCGAGGCCATTTTGAAGACGTTTTGGGACACTTTAACTCATTTTTATTGGTGTTTTGCATTTGACTAAAAATATCAGCCTGCGTGTTTTGGCTATTTTAGATGCCATAAAACGTTTTTCTGATGTCAGTTAGTCAACAAAAAATGGTGTCGGTTGTCCTTTAAACTTGTTCTACCATGACGCCAAAACACAACATGTAACCTCTAAACGCGTATAAACTTTCATTTGATTCAATTTGTTCTGTGAATGTATCCATCTGTGTAGGCTCTCAGGAGTGGTCCATCGATGAAAATGTTTCTTCAGCCGTCATCTGCACTTCTTTGAAGGTGTCAGACTCATCCGAAGAGCTTCGTCAGCGAACTAAAGTTGTGCTGGTCACTCTGGCCCTATATATATATATATATATATATATATTATCAGAGCAGAGGTCTGGCACCGCACCCTCTGTCCATTAGGGATATATAAAGGCAAGAGTTACCAGCACAACTTTAGTTTGCTAACGAAGCTCTTCGGATGAGGAGCGAAACGTACAACAAATGACGGCTAAAGAAACCTTTTCACCGATTCTGTGAATGTAGCCTGATTTTC
Source organism: Hippocampus bargibanti (assembly GCF_051943395.1). Lineage (NCBI taxonomy): Eukaryota > Metazoa > Chordata > Actinopteri > Syngnathiformes > Syngnathidae > Hippocampus > Hippocampus bargibanti. Next base: position 6,624,928 of record NC_142745.1, read on the forward strand.
TTTTTTCCTCCACAATGATCAGTGTTAATGTCCATTCTTGTTTCTTGCACCGTAATAAATAAATCCTTTTTGTATCTGTTTTGTTTCCCCGTTGATGTCCAAAACTGCGGCTCTTCCAGAATGTGAGCGTACAGCGTAGCACCGACGCCGCTCTGAAAACCGTGCCGGCGCACTTCTGACCGCACCACCGGGACACTCGCCGTCAACTTCGGAGACGATCGACACGGGCGACAACTTTTGTACGCCCGACTTTCTGAACGGGCAACTTTTGTGTGTTTTTGTCACACTCCTCTCGCACTGTCAAAAAAAAACCTTCACGTCACGTGTTGCTGTTTATTTTTTTAAAGCTGTTTGTGCGCGAACAAGAACTCCGCATTTACTCTTTGCTCATCGGTAATCTGAAGATCATAAGAAAACTATCTCCTTCCATATCTTTATGGTTGATGACCGTATTTCTCCAAATAGTGGACAACAAATTGTTTGATTCAAACTTGTGTCAACTGCACCCCCTCCTACAAAAAAAGGCACTTTCTGAAATAATAAAGCAAAGATGCACATGGCGAAGAATAGCAATACAGTACAAATGTAGTCAAAGGTTTCATCCAAGTGAACATTAAGGCAGTGATTATTTGATGTACCACTAAGGGGGGGGGGATGCACAAATGGGAATCACTCCATTGGAGAGATGAAGTTTTTTGCAAGGAAAAAAAACGGTTTCATAAGCTATTATAAATCATCCTATGCATGTTGAATATACTCACAGAAGGACTCGGCGGTGCTTTTTCCAATCTGATTTTTGTTAAGAGCCTTTTGAACATGTGGGGTCTTTGTGAAGTATTTTTGGTGTCTGAATGTCAGTGGAAAGGAAAATCACCTTCAGTAGATTTTTTTTTTTTAATGGGGCGACTGCAATGGACAAAAAAAAAAAACGGCGGTATTTTCCCACCGGCTTGGCCTCGGATAGGAATTTTTTGGAGTTTAGGAAAAAGATTTTGAGGAACTTGCACTTGATTTTGTTTCAAATCTTCGTTTCTACAACAGTTCCACACGGTTGCTATCGCGGGTGTCCAGGCACAATGTGCATTCTCCAAATAATTGTTTTTATGGATGTATTCAGAGTCACTTCTGTCAAATGATAGTAACCGAAGTACGTTTTACGTGTTTTATCCGATTCTATATTGGTATATGTACATAACGGTTGTGAAAAATGTACTTTGCCTTGTACAAATGTCAATAAAGTTTCTCTGCTTGGTTGCCACTGTCTTTCCCTCCTTAATTTTTTTTTTAGTCATAGGTGAGCTGGAACTCACAGCAGATTGGGCACCACCCTGATTGCAGATTGTCTCATGGTCAAATGGACAATTTGAGGAATACCAAACTGAGATTTGAAGTGTGGAAGTATGTACAGTTATACCTCATTTTATAAACTTAATTGGTTTCCAGAAAGTGTGTCCAAGGCAAAAAGGTAGTCTGCCAAACATTTATTCCCCTTAAGAAACCATTAAAATAAGAATAATCTGTTCCCAGATCCCTATAAAACAATTTTCTACAAAATAAGCCTACACAAAAAAACTACATAAAACTACACAAAATATGTTATTTTATGTATAATAAATGTGCTATTGTATTGTAATTAAATAAATAAACTACTGTATAATAAAGTCATTTTATTTCCCTTTGTGATGGTCGTTGTCAATGGATGACGAACTTCCAGGTTGCCTCTTGATGATATCCGAGTGAAGTTGCTGTGCTTTCTCGGCGATAATACCCTCACTCACACTGTCCCTTGCTAGCTGTTTTTTGATAATCCAAATCAACAGAAGTTTTTCAACCTCTTCTATTGCCTGAGACCGTTGCTTAGACAACACAGAAACACCCTTAGCCACATGTAGCAATGATCGACTTAGCATACCGGTAGTGGGACGCTAAGTCACACAAACCCACACCTCGTTCGTGTCTTTCGATGATCTCCTTCTTCTGCTCGACCGTCATTTTCTTTTTTGTCCTAGCCTGTGGTGGGGTCTTTTTCAGTCCCATAATAGCAAAAGTACTCCACCTCGATAACAAACCACATCTGCACTCAAAGAAAGCGAGTGTGGAAAACTAGTCCGCCAGCCACCATGGCGCTGTTCGACCATGTGGTTTGGTGTTCTTCCACCCAAAAAAACTAGTCCGCCAGTCACCGTGGCGCTCCGTGTGGTTTGGTTTGTTTGCCGATAACTAGTTCGTATGCCAAGATTGTATTCTCGCGAATGTAATATTCGTAAGGCGAACACGTTCGTAAATTGAGATATCACTGTACACTCCTTGAACTCACAAACACCATTTGTCATCTTCCTTACCAGCGAGTATATTTTTTTTATTCTGGATGATTTCAATCTACAATAGGTTTGGACTCTGTAATAAAAGATAACATGCACCAATTGATTGCCTTGTGGTCATAACAAAAAAAAGCATAGTATGATAAAATATATATTAAAAAAAAACAAAAACTTTCAAGCATCGAAGGGGGAGGGGGGGAACAAAGCCAGTCTGTGCTCATCTACAAGAATTGGAATTGTAGTGAGCACAGTACGTACATTTGTCCATTATTTATATTTGTTATCTCATGGCTGATGTCTTCTTTCACACCCATGGGAATGTCTTCTTTTTTTTTGTCTTAGAACTGCAAAACACACAAACCAAAATAAGTCTAAATTGTTCTTTGTTTGTGCAAATAAAGCCCCCCCAAAAGCTTTCAAAAATCTCACATTTTTGAGGAATTCCTCAGCAACGATACGAGCTCTGGCGTTGACGGACAGTTTCATCTCGCTGATCTCCTTGTCGATCTCCTCCATGAAGTGAATGACAAAGTCCACCAGCTTGTGTTTGTACATCTGCTCGGTGTGGAAGTTGGTGATCAGGAAGCTGATGTCGTAACCCTGAACACAAACGTCGGAGTCATCAATAACTGGCGTAACCAAACTATTTTGACGTGATTTCTGTGTGTACAATCTTTTACATGAAAATGGTGGAAAATACAGAAACAAAATTTAAAAATATGTAAATATTTGAAATTATTTTAGCTTAGCTCACTGTCGGGTCGTTAAATGAAGTTCTTCTCCTGGTTCATGTTCTTCATTTGTGTTGGTCTAAATCACAAGGTGTCAAAGTCAAGGCCCGCGGGCCAAATCCGGCCCGCCACATCATTTTTTTCGGCCCGCGAAAGCAAATCAAACTTGTTAAATTCTATGATGATTGCTAAAATCTGAGCCAAAATTTCATATTTTTGGATGTCAACCACAATAAAAGTCATTATTCTTGACTTCAGATTTGAAAACGAGTTATTCATTAATTTGCTGTGTGCTCTATATGTAATATTTGAAGGGATTTAAACAATCTAATGGGTTCCCCAAATACAGCAGCTAGAGGATGCTCTTAACGGGAGAGAAGGAAGCCAAAAAGGAGTGATGTCATTTTTAAAAGGACCTATCATCTGCTAGATACACTCATGAATATTATATTACACTGAAACAAGATAGCTTAAAGAACAACCGACGTCTCCGAACAAGTTGTGTCCATAATTCGTAAAATGGCTTCAAATGACTTCTACTGGGCGTATTTTAATAAGATTCCACCGCATATAGCTATATTTTACGTTTTAAGACTCGCGCTGAACATTCAGGAAGTCTTGTTTTTGAGTTGGTGACGAGTCCTCACGTGACATCAGAAAAGGACCGCCTCCTGACCGTAAAAAAGATGCATTGTCTTTCCATCACGTCAATGTGGTCATAACAAAAAACAAAAAAGTGACGTCGGTTGCCCTTTAAAGGACAACCGACACCATTTTATTTGTTTCCTAACTGACGTCAGTAAAACGTTTTATAGCATCTAAAATACCCAAAACACGCAGGCTGATTTTTAGTCAAATGGAAAAAGCCAATAAAAATGAGTTAAAGTGTGCTAAAACTGCAATAAATTGAGCTGCGAATTGGGCATTTTCAGAAAGTCCCGCCCCCAGTTCGTGACGTCACGCCAAGACGTCTTACATTGCTGGAGAATCAAAACAATGGCTTCAGATTCTGAGAATATGCTTTCTTATTACTGATCCAGTTATGAATATGATTCAAATAGTTCCGAAGAGGAAAGCATAAATGTTTGCAATCGATGGAGTCCTCCCATATCAATTCGAGCCGTCAATCACAGCAATGTAGCACCCAGAAAATGCACAAAATGGCGCCCAAGCTCCGTTGGAAATGGGCTGATTTGTCTGCTGTGAATTTGTGTCAGCGAATATCAAACAGTTGTCTTAGTGCAACACACAACGATTCACCATCGCGTTATTTGTATGTTTTCCTTCTAATTACACCATCAACACGAAGTTTTCAGACCAAATACAGTACCCAATGTGTGTGCATTGTGTGTCGCTTTCTCGGTCAGGGGCGTTCCATACGTGACGTCACGTCAGGCATCGTCACCAACTCGAAAACAAGACTTCCTAAATATTCAGCGCCAGTCTTAAAACGTAAAATCTTTGTAAAGTACGCTCAGTATATAACTAGTTCTAACGCTCACCTCCACCGGTTTTCTCCTGAGGATAAAGAAGTTCTCCGCCCTCATCATCATGAAGCGCATGAATTTGTGACACAGGATCTTTTCAATCTCATCAGCCTGGTAGAAGTCGCACACATAGAATGGTGTTAGGGCGCTGGGCGAGAGACGGTTCTGAACAGCGACGCGCCAGACCGACCTGCTTGACGGCGATGCTGACTCGGACCGAGTTGATAGAACCCTCGATGAGGACTTTCTCCTTGTCGTTGCGGCTGACCACCACGGGCTGGAGGAGAAGTTCTTTGCTGCTCCTGAACGTGGACACGAGACGGATAGTTATTCACAGACCTTTTCCAGAAAGAACCAAGAGCCATACGCACTTACCGTACTTCCACCTCAGGCTTGTTATGTCTCTCCACCACCTGGGAAGAAAAGTTCTCCAGACACAAGGCGGCCTGCAGGGTGGCTCGCACAGCGTTCAGATAGGGCCGCAAGGTGGCCGTCTGAGGAGCATGAAAAACATGACGTTGAATGAAATGTAGCAATGGGGACACATTTGTCAGATTTTTCAAGACCCACAACATTTTATGTTGTGATTATTTGTGCAATAACATTTTTTTTCATTTCATTCACTCATTCATTCGCTTGTTTGTTGGATGTCTGATATATGATTTCATATTTCAGGAGTACAGTTGATGCCTAATTATTCATGACACCAATGAATACTCTACTATAAATCGACGAAAAGGTTTCTTCAGCAGTCATCTGTACTTTTTTGAAGGTGTCGGACGTTTCGCTTCTTATCCGAGAAACTTCATCAGCAAACTAAAGTCTTACTGGTAGTATCGGCCCTAATGTCCAGACATAGCGCCGCCGGACACTGCTATCAGGCAATCAGGCCAGTCGTTAGTCAGGAATGTAGGAACAATCGGTGGGGCCGCAGGGAGTGGTCCTCTGCTCCCCCCAACCTGAGAGTAGGGACCTATCACAGCAGTGTCCGGCGCCGCTATATCTGGACATTAGGGATATACAGTAAAGTCTCGTTCTATCGATATCGGTTATATCGATAGTACTGCTTATTACGATACTATTTCGATGAACGCAAGGAGAAAATTTACATGCCGCAGGATCGGATATATCGATAGTCTGGTTATATCGATATTTTTTCCGACTCCCGAGAATATCGATATAACGAGACTTTACTGTATATATAAGACCGATACTACCAGTAAGACTTTAGTTCGCTGAAGAAGCATCTTGGATAAGAAGCGAAACGTCCGACAGCTTCAAATTTGTACAGATGACGGCTGAAGAAACCTTTTCATCGATGGACCACTCCTGTACGACTGAGAGCTTACACAGACGTATTACTGTACTATAAACTTTTTTTGTGGCACGAGACAAAAACCTTGAGAAACAATTGAAAAGATGAAAACTTAATTACCATGACATCAATACAAACTGTCATTAACCTTTCTATGGCGTTTCATATTTACCTGTTGATATTTATCGGTTTATAATTGCATTCATGGTGTAGTTGAATCAGCTATTTTATTATTTATCATTTTATTTATGGTTTTATTGTTCTGTTTATTGTTCTTTTAAGTGTAAAGTGTACTTGAGTGTTCAGAAAGGCGCTTGTAATTTAAAGGACAACCAACGTCACTTTTTTGTTTCTTAACTGACATCAGAAAAATGTTTTATAGCATCTAAAGTACACAAAACATGCAGTATGATATTTTTATTCAAAGGCAAAACACCAATATAAATGACTTAAAGTGTCCAAAATCTGCAAAAAATTGAGCTGCGAATTGGGCATTTTCAGAAAGTCCCGCCCCCAGTTTGTGACGTCACACCAAGACGACTTGCATTGTTGGAGAATCCAAACAATGGCTTCAGATTCGGAGAATATGCTTTGTTGTTACACATCCAGTTATGAATATGATTCAAATAGTTCTGAAGAGGAAAGCATACATGTTTGCAATCGATTAAAGAATCTATTCCGTGCCATTTTGAGGCAACATTGGGGAGAAATGGATCACCAGAAAAGAGGCACAAAATGGCGACCTCCTGTGGCCACCACAGGCTGATAAATTCCTTATATGGAGCTTGGATGCCCTCTTCTGGCGGCTTTTAGGTGCAACATGAGGTTTTCAGACCAAACAAGCATTGACGTGATGGAAGGCCTGCTACAATGTGTCTTTTTGGTCAGGGGCGTTCCTTTAGTGACGTAATGTACGGACTCGTCACTAACTCAAAAACACGACTTCCTGAATATTCAGCACGAGTCTTAAAACGAAAAATATAGCTATATGCGGTGGAATCTTATTCAAATACGCCCAGTAGAAGTCATTTGAAGCCATTTTACAAATTATGGACACAACTTGTCCGGAGACGTCGTTTGTCCTTTAAATGTATTATTATTGTTACCATGTCCATTTTATTTTACATTTTGCTTTCTTTTTTCTGCTATCTTATCATTACAACATAAGACCTAGGATTAGTACGTATAAGTACAAAATGTGTTTCGAATGTTTTCATATGGAGTTTGGCTAACTGACAGCTGACTGCTTTAGCAGCCGTTAGCATTAACTTGCTAGCATTCGACTTCACGTCCAAAGTCGCATTCCTTTGTTGTTATCTCAAATGTGTCCCTTTCTAGTATAATAGTAGATTCTGTTTGGATTAAATATTCAATAAACACATAGACTGCACGTGTGAGTCGAGAAGTTAGAATTAGCCCGTAAGCTAACTAGCTGCCTAGCGTGTTTGAATGAAAGCAGAAGCTATAATTATTCAACGCGTTGAAGCTAATGTACCTTCTGTCGAAGGCACGTGATACATGTAACGTACGCAGAAAAGGGGAAAAAATAATCGAGGCGCAAGTATGTTGTGTGTAGCTCACCATTTTGATGTGTCAGTAAAATCAGCTACAAGGCGGAAGTAATCGCTCTTGGATCAAGCTATTTCCGTGTAGGTGCCGGAAGTTGACGCGGCGAGACGAGAAGCAGTAAAATGGAGAGAGGGATGTGGCAACCCACCTTTCAACAAACGACGAACTGCTTTAATAGCGGCGAAAGAATACATTGACACGCCCGATTCACAATAAAAAAAAGTGCGATGTTGCATTCTGGATCTGGCTTGCTTGTTTTTTCATGCCTGCATGGGTTTTCTCCAGGTATTCCGCTTTCCTCCCACATTCCAAAAACATGGACGGCAAGTTAATGAAACACTGACGCGCTTGTCATTCGGCACTTTGCGCACTTGAGAATGTTCTCAAATCCTGTCGTCAACAGTTGTTTGAAAACAGCAGCTAATGAGGGTGATTCTGTAAATCGGATTTAACAATAATGAAACACGCAACAACTATTTACGAGGGTCCCTGAACCTATACATCAATCAGTGCATCTATATTTACATACATCCGTAATATTTATACTCTTCCCACCTGCAAATCCCATCTCAAACCCCATGATTTAAAATCGCATTCTCTGTATAATTTTATCTCTTATTTATTTATCTTATTTTGCAAATTTCCCCGTTGTGGGACCATTAAAGGTTTTCTGATTCTGATAATTTTATCAGGTTTTTTATGTCCCTGTTTTGTGGTTGTAAAGTGTCCTTGAGAGCTTTGAAATGTTCTTATAAATAAAATGTATTATTATTATTATGACATTTTGTATACAGCTTTGGGGAAAAATTATATTTCACCTAGTTTTCATTTTCCACAACAAAATGGTCTAAAATACATACTATACTAGTATACATTCACTGTATAATAATAATAATAATACATTTCATTTATAAGCGCCTTTTAAAACTCTCAAGGTCACTTTACAGTCACAGGATACGTTTTTCTGTGGGTGAGCAGCGGCAGTCACACGCGTCAGCGTTCACAAAACCCGGAATGACTCAAATAGCTAGAAAGCTAGCCAGCTAACTAATAGATAGCTAATAATAATAAAACATTTAATTTCTAAGCGTTTTTCAAAACTCTCAAGGACACTTTACAGCCACGGGCTAACTTTTTTTTGTAGCTAATAGACAATAATACATTTATTGTATTCAACCTTTAACATGAGTGGAAAAAAATCCTTAATTAAACCATGCGAGAATCTGTGAAGGCAGACTAAAAGTCGATATATTCAAGAGTTTTATTTGATGTTCAAATTCCCATTGACAACATTATTGGCATTGCAGTGATTTTGTTTCTACAAGAAGGAATAATACCACGGCGGAAAGATGGATATTTTGTTGTCACATAGGCTTCCATCCATCAGCCATTTGACTTGTCTACACACCGTAACACACAATCCATTAAAAATATTTAGTACTTGGCCGACCTGAGCTACAAGCAGATAAGTGAGAAGAGCAAAATGTGAGTGACGCATCATATTTTAGTCATTTGGTAGCATTGTTAGAAGAACACAAAAAGCGGTGAAAGGAGAAGTCCAATCAATGTTTTACTAGCAGAAGTGAGAAGCAGTTAAAAGTCGATACTGAAGGAGGCCATACAATCAACGTGTTCAACGGGGGCATTTTAACAAGGAAAAAGTGAAAAGAAATATATTTATATATTACCCTCACAGGAAAGGCATGTATTTAGTGGCAGATGTTGTCCAAAATCAGTCATCCCTCTACAATTAGATCATATCAAGGCAAGAAAGTGCAAAACAAACAAATGTTTCAGATTGGCTTGAGATGTAATATCCACCAATTCAAATATATACGTAATTTATATATATACAAGGATAAGTCGACATATAGTTCAAGACGATTACTTTTGACAGGCAATGGAAAGAGAACAGAAAAAAAGGCTAAAAGGCTTTCATTGGGATGCTGAGCTTAGCCAACATCACACATTACTAAGCATCAACCGCTCCAGTTTACGATCCCAATTGGTTTTTTTCAACATGGCGCCGTCATCCCGTTCAACAAGTTGATGGCTCACCGCGGAGTGCTCGTGGAGAGGAGAGGGATGGGCAGGAGGTGTGTTTGGGGGTACCGTTCTCCTCTTGTGTGCTCTTCGGACACCAAGTTTATCAGAATACTTTTGAATTCATGTGAGAGAGGGGAGACGGTACGTCCGTGAGTGGCTTCTTATTGCGTGAGGAGGATGAAATGAAGGAGGAAGACTTGCAGGGAAAGGCTGTTCCCTGGGAGCGAGGTGCAGGTGTGACATATCCGCCGAAAGCCAAGAGGAGATGTTCCAGGTCGTCCCTCAGCAGCAGCCACCTGCGCCGGGTGATTTCGGTCTGTCGTTCCGATCCAGTTTTATGGGCTCCGGGAAGTCGTTATACGGCTCCACTTCGCTCTCCTACCAATGAAAGAAATGAAATAAGTCAGCGGTCGTGGAAGTCGCAAAAGCACAAATACGCTCATCACTTTTACCGTATTTTCTGCACGATAAGGCGCACCTAAATGAAAAGATTTCTCAAAAGCTGATCATGCGCCTCATAATGTCTTATGTATAGAAAAGGTTTTTAAATGGCATTCGTTGAAGGTGCGCCGTATACTCCAGAAAATATGGTACCTGTGTTTCCAGAAAGGGTGAACTGAAATGCCACCTCATCCCTAAATTGAATTAAGTTGCACAATCCTCCAATTTGTATTCATCTCAGCGGGCGGCCATTGACCGAAAAGGACATCATAGTGCCTAAGAGTTCAGCTTGCAATTGTCACATGACCAGAAAACAGATGAACCACAATTGGCTGTGACCCAAAGATAGCAGAATGCAATGGAGACACAGCAAAACAAAACATTCTGGACTTTCCTTCGACTTTAAGGGGTGTGGCCTAGTGAGCCCCACCTGTTGGGTTGTTTGTTTTGTGTTCTGTATGAGTGTGGGCACTCCTTGGGAACACTTTTAATGAGGTGGACGGTCAGCACTTTTTTTTTCTCTCCCCATCTTGAGCAAGAGCAAACTTAAACCTTGCTTGCAAATCAAATTTTTGGCCAGCAATACAAGACGCTAAGAAAGACCCCCAAGAAAAAAAGACAACGAAATAATTAAACTATAATAAAAAAATACTTTTGATAATTTATTGAGATGACCCACTTCACTTGTTAGATTACCCATACTTTCTACATCTTTATTAACTGCCAGACAATGTGCAAAAATATGTCCACTCCAGTGCCAGGGTTTTTGTCATTTTCACTCAAATTGGAGGACCCACAAAAGATTGAGTTTCAGGACTACATAAACATTTCATTCAGCGTAAGTAACCTTACACTCTTTTTTTCCATCAGAAAAAAAGTACAAGCCGACCTTATTTGGTTCTAGACCAGTGGTCTCAAACTCGAGGCCCGGGGGCCAAAAGCGGCCCCAGAAATAATATTTTGCGGCCCGCCTTGATATGAAAGATTAATGTTAGTGCGGCCCGCATGATTGATATGAATGAAACTGTGTGTGTGTGTAGCTGAACGAGTAGGCAAGAGAAGCCATGTTTAGGACAGTTCATGTTCAATATTTTCTTTATGTTAAGAAAGTTAAAGGTTAAAGAACTGTGAATACGGATATTTGAAACTTTATTAAAATAATTAAGTTTTCCTGTGTTTTTTTTTCTGTTGTCTGTATCTGCCGTATGATCATTATAATTATTTTATTTATTACTGGTTAATTTATTTTTTATTCATTTTTCCATTTATTCATTTAATTCATTTTTTTGTGTATTAATAAAGATTTCGAGAACATTGGAATGTTTTATCTGTGATTCTTATGGAAATCCTGATACGGCCCAGACTCTGCCTCCAGCGGCCCCTGGGTAAATTGAGTTTGAGACCACTGTTCTAGGGGGAAAATCCCAGCCAGAGATCTGACCAGAACCAAAACCCGAACAAATTTAGGAATGACGCTCCACATCATGCTTTTCAATTCCTGGATAAATTCGGGAATGGCAGTGAATGAGTTAAAAAAGGTCCGACACGAACACTGATACCACATACTCAGTGTGACATAGACTATCGTACAGCCCAAGGAGTTAGAATAAGAGTCATGCCAGCCATTTAAAGTAAAAAAAAAAAAGGATGACAATCTCGTGAACCGCCTGCAAATTCTACTCAGATCAGACCGATGATGACATTTCAAGTGCAATGGATGAAATATGATGTACCGTGTCACAAACTCATTTTAAAATTGAAGCCACAGAGTTAGTAGGTCACTTTGAGTGAAATCAGTGTGTTCACCAGTCATATATTGACCATCTCTGATAAAAATAAAAGTACATACATACAAATAATCCAGGAATTGTGCCAGCCACCCACCTGTTTGAGGGCGTTGCGTGCGATAGTCTGGAAAGCCTGCTCAACGTTGATGGCTTCTTTGGCGCTGGTCTCAAAGTAGGGAATGTTATTCTTACTCTGGCACCAAGCCTGAGCCCTTTTGGTGGTTACCTGCGAGTCGACGAGAACAAGGCGGACATTCAGACGAGGGGAACGATTACAAGAAAAAAAGCGGTAAGAGCAGCTCAAAGCTTGGGCAAAACCTGTTCTGCTGTTAATCTTTAAGCCCCTTTCACACTGTGGTTACACATCCTTCCATTTTCGAAACGGTTTATCCCCATTGATGTGATTATACACCCCGGATTGGTCGCCAGTCTATCACAATCTAAAAACAACCGCTCTCACATCACACCACCTTTGCGTGTGAATTGAACCAATCAGAATACGCTGAAATCAGACAAGTAAACGACTCGAACAGCTGAGGTGGCAGTTTTGCCGCTTGTTTACTAGCATCGTGGTGGCTCCCAAGTCCAATATTTACTGTTAAAGTGGATTTTAAGGCTGTCGACTCATCAAGCGATGTTTCAACAGCTAATCTGAACAGTGGGAAGCATTTTACACTCAGCATCTGAGTGTCTCTTTGGAAATGCCGCCCTTTGTGCTGCTTTCTCACACTGTAAAACCCAACAAGTTGAAAGTACTCAATTTTTTTATGGCAACTGATTACGTCAAAATTTTTGAGTACAGTTTACTCAAAAGTTTTGAGTAACCTGTAACCTGTTTTGAGTAACCTGTATAGGTTACTCAAAACTTTTGAGTAAACTGTACTCAAAAATGTTGACGTAATCAGTTGCCATAAAAAAGTTGAGTACTTTCAACTTGTTGGGTTTTACAGTGGCATACTCTGGTGCGATGCCGCAAGTTGGGTCACAAAAAGGGCTGGAAATGGTGCCACCGCAATTTAGGGTCGATTTCCATCGGAAGTTAACTCATTCGCTGCCAGACGATGCGGAAAAATGTGTCCACTCCAGTGCCAAGGTTTTTGTCATTGTTACTCGAATTCCAGGACCAACAGAATATTGAGTTTTAGGACAACATAAACATTCAATTCAGCATAAGAAACCTTAGACTCTCTTTCATCAGAAAAAAAAAACAGTTAATTCCTAAATTATATGGATCTGGAGTTATATGAGCTTGAAATGAGGGCGGCTATCCAAAATTCAATGCAATACATACATATTGGTTTATAGAGCGCTTTAACAACAGCTGAAACGGAAAGCGCTAACATGGAAAAAGGGAAATGCTGCCCTCTTGTGGAAGTGAAAAAAAAACATTGCTAAAGGTTTGGCCAGTGCTTTATCGGCACCCAAACAAGAAAAAACAAAACCTGAACAAATTTGGGAATGGAGCTCTGTCATATTTTCAATTCCAGAATAAATTTATGAATGGCAGTGAATGAGTTAAGATGAAGTGCAAAATACTAATTTAAAGACAATCTAGTTGATTGTATGTTGTTGTTTATTATTTTACTTTATATCAAAATATTTTGTTAAGCACTTTGTTACAGCTTCAGTTGTTGTGACAGCGCTCTATAAATCACTATTTATCGTATTGTATTGCCATAACTTTCAGAAAAATGTTTCAAATGTTAAAAATTTGGAACCCGTCGTATAACCTATATTTTAGACCAACAATGAGCTAGTTGCCCATCATCCCAGATGCCTGCCGACCTGTCTGTTCTCCAAGTCGATCTTATTGCCGAGCACCACAAATGGGAAGTTCTCAGGGTCTCTGGGGCTGGCCTGGATCAGGAACTCATCCCTCCAGCTGTCCAGAGTTTTGAAGGTATTGGGTGCGGTCACGTCAAACACCAACACGCAGCAGTCTGCTCCGCGGTAGAATGCCACCCCCAACGACTGGAACCTCTCCTGACCTGCCGTGTCCCAGATCTGAAGAAGCAAATGGAGACCAACAACTCAATAAACCGTGACTTGCACTGTTAGCTGCAAGGGGATGAGATGACGAAGTAACAACAAACCTGCATGGTAACGAGCCGGTCATCCACCATCACCTCCTTGGTCAGAAAGTCGGCGCCTATTGTTGCTTTATACTGGTTACTGAATTTTTTGTTCACATACTGGTTCATGAGAGACGTCTTTCCAACCCTGGTGGGACACAATAGACAAGCACGATAGTGCGAGGTGCTCGATTGGGGTCAAATCAAAATGTGCCACGCAGACAAGAATTCTTCCTTAAAAACAATGAAGGATGTCATTAAAGCTAAATGTGCTTCGACAAGGCTTTCAAAACAACACACATTAGGATTTTTGCGCTATTCGCAATCGTGTCATTTGCCCGTACAAGCTTTAAAGTCGCTGCGGGTAAGGGAGTGTTTTATCAACTGGCAAAAAATAGACACAATATCGGATTTCTGTCACATTTATGTTTATGTTTTTTTGGGTGGGTGTTTCCCCATCCCCTTCAACACATGCCTGCTAATGATTTTTGCCAACATTAGAAGGGCTATGTTGAGCCGCTTTGACCGGCTCTACCTGTGGTCATCTCATGTCATTATTGAACGCATCCATATAAGGATTCGACGTGACAACAATGAAAAAAAAAAAAGTACAACTAACCCGGAATCTCCGAGGATGATGACTTTCAAGAGAACTTTCTTCCTGGAGGTCATTCTTCAAAGAGCTAAATGACAAAAGAAGAACAAGGTTTGCCATGATCTCTGGGGGTAGGGGGAAATCATGTTAACAGAACACATTTTGGATGTTTAACTCAAAGGCAGTGGAACAAAAGAAAACAGAGAGAGAGAGAGACAGAGACACAGATAGAGAGAGACAGAAAGAGAGAGACGGCCAGAGAGTGAGAGAAAACGAGAGAGAGAGAGAGACAGACAAGAGATAGAGAGATTCAAAGAGATTCAAAGAGAGAGAAAGACAGACAAGAGATAAATAGAGATTCAGAGAGAGAGAGAAACACACAGAGAGGGAGAGAAACACAGTAAGAGAGAGAGACACACACACACACACACACATCAAGAGAGGCACACAGAGGGGCAGAGAGTGAGAGAAACAGAGAGAGAGAGAGAGAGAGAGAGAGAGAGAGAGAGAGAGAGAGAGAGAGAGAGAGAGAGAGAGAGAGAGAGAGAGAGAGAGAGAGAGAGAGAGAGAGAGAGAGAAACGCACAGAGAGAGACAGAGACAGGGGAGAGAGAGATTCTAAACGAGAGAGATAGAGAAAGACACAAAGAGAGAGATTCAGAGAGAGACAGACAGAGATTCAGAGAGAATGAGACAGACAGAGATTGAGAGAGAAAGAGACAGACAGAGATTGAGAGAGAGAGGGAGAGGGAGAGGGAGAGGGAGAGAGAGAGAGAGAGAGAGAGAGAGAGAGAGAGAGAGAGAGAGAGAGAGAGAGAGAGAGAGAGAGAGAGAGAGAGAGAGAGAGAGAGAGAGAGAGAGAGAGAGAGAGAGAGAGACCTGGACCAATCAGCTGAGAAAAACAGTCATGTGCTTTGTAAGTCGTGGGACAAATCACGAGGAAAACATCCCTCCTCCTCTTCTCCCCAAGTCAAGTCACACTTGACTAGAAGTACTTCATGTCAGAATTATGTCCACTGATTGAAACAACAACAATTTGTGGGAGGAGAAAGAAAGAACCAGCGGTAAAACTAACAGAAAAGTTGTCCCGTAATACTTGTGTCGGAAATGGCCGTTACGTATGAGGCAAGATGTAATTTACCTCATTTTTGTCCTTGTTTAAATACCAACAGAACAGCGTAAAATTGAGTCTGACAAAAGACTGAAATTTAACATCTTTAGTCTCTCAATGCGATTGCAGCATTCACTTCACATTCCTTGCCGTCAGTTAATCTCTAGTCCAACACAAGCGTATTGACTCTGCCGGAAAAGTAATCAATTCAAATATCAGTTTTTTTTTTGTCAGATGGCGTTTGTTGTCCTTTGTCTGGGCCCGATGTGGACTGTTCGCAGCGTTTTGGCCGTGACATTTGTCAAATTTGATGAAGATCGTTTTTGTTCAATGGAGATCATGTTGGACGGTCTGCGTTGGAGCGTCTGGATAGATTGATGATGAAGCGTCAGAGCGGATGTTTATTTGGAAATCAATGGAGCGTCTGCGCTTGAATTGTTACAGGAGAATTGATACCGATCTCGGCGTTTGTCAACGGAGGCTACAGTTTGCTTATTTTCATAGCTAGCTTGTAACGCATGTGTGTGATGTCATACATTATGATCGGGAAGTGTCTGAAAGGAGCGAAAGGAGATTTTGATTTTCTGCCTTTTCATCTGTGACAACTTCTAACGGCAAAGGAACAGTTTTTCCAATTGTATCTGTATTCTATATCTGTATGTATCTGTATGTACTTCCAATTGTATCGTAGGAAGTTCGATAGTGTGTTCGGTTGTATTTTACATTTAACATCCTAAAGTGCTTTGTTACGGCCACTACACAGATGTATTCTATTGGAAACTTTTTTGTTCTTTTGACTTCAAGATGGCGCCGCGAGAGTGGCTGCCTTTCCAGCAGCTTCTGTATTTTGTTTCTTGACTTGTTTCTTTCTTTTTATAACTTTGGTGCTGTGAAATGTAAATGTCTCCATTGAGAGACTAATAAAGGTAAATCCAATCCATTCCAAATTCCCATTTCTATTCTTATTTTGAAATTGATCTCGGCAATATATCTGCACAATGCCTTAAGAGGTTCTTTTTATTCCTTTCACTTCAGTGTGAAAATCATTGAAAATGAGTAGAGAACTATATACTTCCTTATTTTGGTTCTTCTACTACAATTAAGTCACTCAACAAGTGGCTGAAGTAGTTATTTTTCACCAGGGATAAAGGATATATGCCTACGAGCACTATTAGGGCCTGTCAGATAAACCAGTCAACCGATATAAGTGGCTGATATTAGCGCCGTGAAAATCAGCAGACCTCAGATTTTGTTTTTCTTTTCCACATGAATACACCACAACACAAAGTGGTGGTTGTTTCAAAATATTCTATGAATACAGCTGAGTCAAGATAAATACCCATAAACTAAGTAAAGTTGAGTCAAATGTTCTGCTTGCAATTTATATCTTTACTGTTGTTTTAAGGGACCATAAAAAAATTAATCATTTTTTTTAATTGTCAATATTACAATATAACTCTCCCAAATGTTAGCATTCCTCTGAAAAAAAAATCAGTATCTGTCTAAATGTGTTGCTTTAAGATACGCATTTAGCTACACATTCATTCAGACATTATTGTCTTCAAATATCAGTTTGTTTTATAAAAAAACATTTTCAATGATAAAATCCGCTTGAAAAAATGTTCGGTCACGTAGCTCACAGCTCAGGGTAGTTTCAACCCTTTATCCCATTTAAACATGTTAAATTGTATGATGTATATTCTATTCATATCATAAGGGAAACTGGATTTGCAGGATGCATTCATGTTGATTAATGTTCAGTAACCCTCCTCCCTTCCCATGTGACATAGTTGTTAAAAAAATGAGTGTTTGACTTTGGTTTGTTATCTATGGTAGCTTAGAGAGCAAAGGGGGCAAATGTTAGACAACCATGTCGGTAACTGGGAGAAATATTTCAATTTGCTTGAGCTCATGCTGGAGCAAGAGCTCATGCTCACTGTGTAATTTGTACACCAGCATGTGATCCTCAAACCCACGAAATATCTATGCTACTCCATCGTATAACGAAAAAAATATCAACCACGGCAGATGGAAATCATTTCTGGATTCAAATAGCTAAAATCAGAAATCTGCAGTCAAATCCAAATAAGGCACAACACACCACGTGAGCTTCTTGCTCTGTAAATTGAGTCTAAGCATTGAAATGACAGGGCTGTGCCTCTATGGATCAAAACATGATCGTCGCCAGGTGTTGTCCTTCAGGTTGGTAAATTATTGTGTAACTTGGAGTGAGCGGCGTGTATCGACGTGAACCCCGTGAGTCACGGCTGAGCACAAATCTGACAAGCACAGGAAAAAAGTCTTCCTGGCAACAGTATCGAGGCCGTTTCCAAGATTTGGGTTTAAAATGCGTTAAATCACATCAGAAGGAACGAGCTCGTGACTCGTTTTTTTTTTCGTGGACGCATCCGTCATATTCTGTGTAATATCTCGAAGAATGCTCGATTTAATCCTGTCGTCTTTCTTGATCAAGTGGGGCCCAGAGGCGGTCTTGTTTTTCACAAACAGGTCCCTATTCGGATTAGTCGCAACAGAGTAACTATTCTTTCTTTTAACTCAACATTTCACAATCGAAAAATGACCATACTTACTTTTCGTTTGTTACGTGGAATTTGTCCTCTTACCGGCGGTATGTGCTGGCTAGGCTAACAAGCTAGCTATTGTTGATCACTGACAGCTAACTGGGCCCTACGTCAGCGACCTCACCGGCACCAAAATCTTTGCCAAACTCGATGTTGTTGTTGTGACAGAATTAACTTCTTTTGGAAAGAAAAAAAAAAAACAAAATTTATCAGAAACGAAACCGGTAACTAATCCTCACTAAGCAAATTTGGCACTTCGTCGGAGGGCTAGCCGACGAACAAGCTAAATATATGCTCCCCTCTTGAATCTTCGCTTCCCCTTTCACTTCCTCCTCCTCCTCCAAAACCCCGCCCACTGTGACGTCACGGCGAGTGACGTGTGCTCATTTCGACAGACGGGCGGATAGACGGACGGACGGACGGATGGATGGATGGACGGATCGATGGATGGACGGATAGATGGACGGACGGACGGATGGACGGTCGGGTAGATAGATAGATAGATAGATAGATAGATAGATAGATAGATAGATAGATAGATAGATAGATAGATAGATAGATAGATAGATAGTAAGGGAAACATAAAAACAGTGAATATGATAGGTATCTATTTAAAAAAAATAACGAAATAAAAATGACGTCAGAATTCCAGCGCTGTCTCGAATAGGGTGCATCGCAATGGACAGTAGGATGTTTGCATCAGATCAGGACCGCGTGACTGGACTTGATATTGCCTCCTTACCACCACTTGGCGGCAGTGTCCACTTGCTTATCTTACCTGCACAGTACCGGTCCTTTATTTTCGATACATTTGGAGCGCTCTGACGGTTTTCTGTGACAATAAGAAAAGTTTTTTTCTCAAGGTTTCAAAGAAAATGTTACTGCAAAGCGATGAGTCTTTGATGACAGCTTAAAAAACTGACTCGTTTTTGTCTGTAATTAACCTGGTGGGAAAAAAAATTACATGACGCAAAACAATCAGATCTGCCACTTCAAATCAGAGTACAGTGAAACCTCAACTTACAAACACCTTAACTTACAAACTTTTCGTCTTACAAACGTCAAATTTATGAAAATTAAACCTTATAAAAAGCACTATTTTCATAATACACACCCACCACGGCTGCCGGAGTGATCTTCGGCGGAAGCACACGACCGAACAGCACCTGAGATTACCAACAGTCCTTATGGAAGGTGACTCTCCCATCAACGACCATCAAAAAGGCAAATAAAACTTTATTTTACAGCACAGTTTATTTCTTTAATTACAGTCCTCATGTAATGCGCCTCTCTTTCCAAACAGCAATTCCCTTTGACCTTCGACCTCCAACGCCATTCCATCAAGCCATAAATGACCATCACAAATGTAAATAAAGTGACTTTATGATACAATGCAGTGTATTTCTTTCATTACAATACAATAGCACATTTATTATACATAGAATAAGGTATGCTGTGTGTAGTTTTAAGGCTTATTTAGTTGAAAAGTATATTTTATGGAAACTCAGGAACGGGTTATTCCCATTTTAATGGTTTCCTATGGGAAATGTTTTTTTGAGATACACACTTTTCGCCTTTCACGCTCTGTTTGGGAACCAATTAAGTTCGTAAGTTGAGGTTTCACTGTACCTCAATCAAATATAAAATATGATAGTCTCGAAATTGTTCATGTGTTAAGGACGATTTTTGTACCACAGGACTGGTACTTTTTCTTCAGCTGAATGTCCATTTGTCACTACTGTTTGTACACCTTGTTTGCGGGTGTGCAGAGTTCTTTGTAACAGTTTCCACTTGGTGTTTTGGGGAAAAATTCCTACTTACGTCACCTATTCAAGATCGTCTTTATGACCACCTGGAATTCCATTTGTCAACAAAAAAACAAAAGAAGGTGAGTGAGAAGATACCCACAAACATGAGGCTAATAAAGCCAAATTCTTGAAGCATCTGCTGCATTTCTTCATCTTCAATATAGATGAGCAAAACTAAGACACCGTTCAAGAAAGGCAGCAATGAAAAGAAGTAACTTTCAACTGTGCCCTGACCAATCAGATTTTTTTTCCAGGCCTAAAATGATTTTTATATTTGCCGGTAGAAAATTCTGGTAACCGATAAATCGAAGAACATGTAAATTGACTAAAACAACATATACAGCCCCTTTAAGGCTCACAACAATAACAATATAAAATACAGGCAGAACATTTAACCTTTTTAAAATAATGTATCCTTTAGTACTTGTTAAACTTGAGCACAGAGAGAAAAAGCATCAAAAGTAAGCGTATATGATGGTGAAGCAACGTTTAAAAGACGTTAACTGCCCCTTTTGATAAGTATCATATATTCCTGTGTATAAGGTGCACCCAAAAGCCTTGATTTTCTTTAAAAGATGAACCTGCGCCTTATTCGCAGGTGCGCCTTATATATGAAGTAATATTCAGCCACGACAGGTCTTGCAACTACTGTCAGCAGCCACCGACTCCATTTCCGCCTTGTAGAAGAAGTCGTGCTTAACCCACGCCTCTACTGTCGCGCCTTATAATGTGGTATGCCTTATATATGGAAATTTTCTATATATTTATATATTATATTTGGAAAACTTTTGTCATTCACTGAAGGTGCGCCTTACACTCCGGTGTACCTTGTACAGTGAGACCTCAACTTACAAACACCTTATCTTACAAACTTTTCGTCTTACAAATGTTAAATTTATGAAAATTAAACCTTATAATAAGTACTATTTTCATAATACACACCCACCACGGCTGGCGGAGTGATCTTCGGCGGAAGCACACGACCGAACAGCACCAGACGTTAAGTTACCAACAGTCCTTATGGAAGGTGACTCTCCTTCCATAAGCCATCAACAACCATCAAAAAGATAAATAAAACTTTATTTTACAGCAGTTTATTTCTTTAATTACGGTCCTCATGTAATGCACCTCTCTTTCCAAACAGCAATTCCCTTTGACCTTCGACCTCCAACGCCATTCCATCAAGCCATAAATGACCATCACAAATGTAAATAAAGTGACTTTATGATACAATGCAGTGTATTTCTTTCATTACAATACAATAGCACATTTATTATACATAGAATAAGGTATGTCTGTGTAAGCTCTCAGTCGTACAGGAGTGGTCCATCGATGAGAAGGTTTCTTCAGCCGTCATCTGTACAAATGTGAATAGGTATGTTCTGTGTAGTTTTAAGGTTTATTTAGGTGAAAAGTATATTTTATGGAAACCCGGGAACGGATTATTCCCATTTTAATGGTTTCCTATGGGATTTTTTTTTTGAGATACACACTTTTCGCCTTACACACTCTGTCTGGGAACCAATTAAGTTCGTAAGTTGAGGTCTCACTGTATATGGAAAAAGCCTTATACTCCAGGGCGCCTTATACACCGGAAAATGCAGCAGATGTGTGGTCTACTTAAAAACGTATGTGGATTCAGATGATTTTATGAAAGGCAACCACTTTACAAAATATAATTGAGTAAATGTGACGATTTTTACAATTAGATTTAAATAATGTAAAATGTATCAGGATCCTGATGTTTGTTTTTTGTGCAAGTTCTTAAAATAAAAAAAAGAGTACATTCAATTACAAAAGAAGTTGGGATACTGGTGCATGAGTGTGTAGGGGGAGGGGGAGCATGTTTATCAGGGGGTGGGTGTATTCGTGTATCAGGCAGCAAAAAAGGGCTGCAGAACGGTCTCGCGATCTGAGCCAAAGGGTGACAGCAGGAGAAAGAGGATGACCAAAACGGAGATGCACTCAGCAGTAAAAGATCCAAAGTGAGATGACAAAAACTGTTTAGAGCAAACGGGACACCGGAGGACAACAATAGAACCATTTCAAATCAAAGAATCATCCAGGAAACACTACATCAAGAGCCACTTCCTGAAATGTGACAAGAGTGCGTGAGATCAATAGCAACAGGACAAAAACCTCCAAGTTGGACAATCACCCGTCGACCTCCAGAAGCAACATCGCCGTTCGCTCATAACTCCTCTTGGTTCACTAGGAATGCTTGCACTCTTGTCAATATACGCGGGAGCGTTACTCTCCCGTGGTGCATCTTCAGAATGCACTCAACCTCCCTGCAGGGACAATCTAGCGGCGGCATCCATCCCATCTGATACTGGAATGGGGACGGGCGCGTGTGAGGGTCAACGAGTCTGCCGAAAGGGAGTCTCGCTTCAGGCCATCTCCGATGCACCTTGGAACAAGCCGGACTTTTTTCCGGTTCAGCCGCAGGTGAGTGAGTGATAGCTTCTTTTTGCATTGAGGTCAGACTTGGAGTTCTTGGATTTGGAGTATGAGACTAGATGATTCTTTTTGTTTAACAAAACAGAAGGCCCGCGAAATGTAATGGAACAAAGATAAAAATTCGTTTGGCTTCATAAATGTCCTCCTTTTATGCTTTCCATTGAGTTCAGGCGACAACAGGTGCATGTGGGACGACGCGGTTGATGCAAGTGTAAGAGATGAGCCTGAGAGTGTCGTAAAACACTCGTTGGGTGTGTTTTGAATACTGACACATTAACCATGACAACATAATGACTGACATATATAAAAATACTTTGTCTTTACAGGACAAAGGTGTGAAAGAACGACTGGTTCAGCTGCAGCGCTGCATGCAGGAAACAGGGGGAGCTTGGATTGGACAGGAAAGCAACTCTCTGGGGGCCATCTTGGCGCTAATGGCAGCCGTGCTGACAGAGTGTGACCTCCATTGTCACAGCCGAGCCCTTGGGGCCATGGCTAAACGACTGGGTTAGCGCTGTCATGTCTTTTTTTATGATGATACTAGTGCAGCGTGTTCTATCAGAGACAAATTCCTCGTGTGTCCGACATACTTGGCCAATAAAAATGATTCTGATTCTGATAACCAAATGTGTTTTTGCCTCGACAGAGGCTGCAGCCGTGGGAAGAGAGAAGGAGAAAGACCTGCTTCTTTTCCTGAAGAGCATTACGCATCAACCTCCGACAGGT
The DNA here is from genome assembly GCF_051943395.1 of Hippocampus bargibanti. Classification (NCBI taxonomy): domain Eukaryota; kingdom Metazoa; phylum Chordata; class Actinopteri; order Syngnathiformes; family Syngnathidae; genus Hippocampus; species Hippocampus bargibanti. Next base: position 6,647,978 of record NC_142745.1, read on the forward strand.
GACAACCTAACTCATTCACTGCCATTCACGAATTTATTCGGGAATTGAAAATATGACATAGAGCAGGGGTGTCAAAGTCATTTTTTGCCGCGGGCCACATTGTAGTTATGGTTTCCTCTCGAGGGCCGTTATGAATTTGGGGAATCCATTAGAATGTTTAAATCCCTTCAAATATTACATATAGAGCACACAGCAAATTAATGAATAACTCACTTTCAAATCTGAAGTCAAGAATAATGACTTTTATTGTGGTTGACATCCAAAAATATGAAATTTTGGCTCAGATTTTAGCAATCATCATGGAATTTAACAAGTTTGATTTGCTTTCGCGGGCCGAAAAAAATGATGTGGCGGGCCGGATTTGGCCCGCGGGCCTTGACTTTGACACCTGTGACGTAGAGCGTACTTCACGAATGTTTTCGGGTTTAGTTTTTTTCTTGTTTGGGTGCTGATAAAGCGCGGGCCATGGACTCAGATGTTTTTTCTTTCCACAAGGGGGCAGTATTTACCCTTTTTTCCACGTTATGGCTTTTTCCAGCTTCATCTGTTGTTAAAGCGCTATATAAACCAAAATGTATGTATTACATTGTATTTTGGACAGCACCCCCCATTCAACTTCAGATAACTCCAGACCCATATAATTTAGGAATTAACTCTTTTGTTCTGATGAAAGAAGAGAGTCTAAGGTTTCATACGCTGCATTGCATGTTTATGTCGTCCGAAAACTCAATCTTCTGTGGGTCCTGGAATTCGAGTGGACACATTTTTGCACATCGGCTGGCAGTGAATGAGTTAAAAGCACAAGTGACAGCTGAGAAATGCAAATACTGTGGTGGTTCTTACGGTGACGGTGATAGTTTGACAAAGTCGTGGAATAAAATGGAACTGTGCTTCTCAGTCGCGCCTTTGGAAAGGTTGCATCCTCAGGACTGTGCAGAGATTTACAGACTGGGGATCAAAGAGAACGGTATCTACACCATTCAACCTGACCCGCGCAGACCAGTACTGGAGGTATTTCACATCTACCACCCTCGTTAAACACGCATGCGGACCCCCCGCCGTACCCATGCTTCTTTTAGACCCGGGCTTTGCAATATCAAAGTCTTTGTTTTGGCTCAGGCTAAATGTGACATGGTGACGACGGGAGGCGGGTGGACGGTGATCCAGAATCGTCAGGACGGCTCAGTAGATTTCAACAGGACATGGCAGGAATACCGGGAAGGCTTTGGCAATCCGCAAGGGGAGCACTGGCTGGGCAACGCGGCACTGCACGCAGTCACGTCTACCGGCCTACACCAGCTTCGTATAGAGCTGGAAGACTGGCATCAGCAGAGGCGCCACGCTACCTACAATAACTTTAAAGTAGCCGCAGAGGCCCAGAGGTGCGACACAACATATTTTTTTTTCTAAAAACAAACAAAGTTAGATAACTGATAGCGGTATTTGCAGTTCGACAACTTACAATCAAATCAATTAAAGATCACACATGGGGTGCCCCAGGGGTATGTGCTCGGCCCCAAACTATTCATATTGTATATAAATGATATCTGCTGCAACTCAAAATGACTTGTATCGGATTAGAATTAGCCTTTAATAATACTACTACTACTACTACTACTACTACTAATAATAATAATAATAATAATAATAATAATAATAATAATGATGATAATAACTATAATAATACATTTCATTTATAAGTGCCTTTCAAAACTCTCAAGGTCACAGCATGTGACTGACACAACCACAATAAGATACTTCAAATTGTGAAAAGAATGCCTCGGACATCTGACTACAATGTTCTTTGCTGCCTCCAGGTACCGCCTAACATCCCGTGAGTATTCTGGCGATGCTGGCAACGCATTAAGCTACAGCAAACGTTACAACCACGACGGCAGATTTTTCAGCACCACTGACAGAGATCACGACCGCTACGTTGCCGGACACTGTGGTCACTACTACGGTGCGGGCTGGTGGTTTGATGCCTGCCTGGCCGCCAACCTGAACGGGCACTACTACTGGGGCCGCTACAGAGGTGTGACGAACGGTATCTACTGGGGGACGTGGTACATCCTGACTGACGGGCGAACTGGCGAACGGTACTCCTTCAAGAGCGTTGAGATGAAGATGAGACCACGGAATTTTGTCGGTTCATCGGAAAGTTAGGGTAGGGGGTAGTTACGTTCAAAATGAGCTGCATAAAAATTGCATTGACAATGTTTGCTTAATGTATTTTAACCCTTTCAGGGACAGCGGTCACTGCAGTGATCATACATCATTATGATATCGGGTTGCCGGTTATCATTACAGTGAGACCTCAACTTACGAACTTAATTGGTTCCCAGAAAGAGTGTGTAAGGCGAAAAGTGTGTATCTCAAAAAAAAAATTCCCATAGGAAACCATTAAAATGCGAATAATCCGTTCCCGGGTTTCTATAAAATATACTTTTCAACTAAATAAGCCTTAAAACTACACACAACATACCTTATTCTATGTATAATAAATGTACTATTGTATTGTCATGAAAGAAATATATAATATAGAGTATATAATAAATATATTTTATCATAAAGTCACTTTATTTACATTTGTGATGGTCATTTATGGCTTGATGGAATGGCGTTGGAGGTCGACGGTCAAAGGGAATTGCTGTTTGGAAAGAGAGGGGCATTACATGAGGACTGTAATTAAAGAAATAAACTGTGCTGTAAAATAACGTTTTATTTACCTTTTTGATGGTCGTTGATGGCTTATGGAAGGAGAGTCACCTTCCATAGGGACTGTTGGCAACTTAACCTCTGGTGCTGTTCGGTCGTGTGCTTCCGCCGAAGATCACTCCGCCAGCCGTGGTGGGTGTGTATTATGAAAATAGTGCTTATTATAAGGTTTAATTTTCATAAATTTGACGTTTGTAAGACGAAAAGTTTGTAAGTTAAGGTGTTTGTAAGTTGAGGTCTCAATGTATTGACGAATGAAAAGGTTTAAGTTTTGGTTGAAGAAAACCAAATCTAAAGTATATAGTATACGTACTTTTCTATTTGAAAAAAAAAAAAACACTTTTATGACTTGTCACAGAAATAAATGAATGATATTTTGGATAGTTGAAATAAATTCCAGAATGTAATTTCAAAATAGCACACTGTGATACTGTAATTGAATTAGCATTGCTATTGATATTGAACACATGCACCACCACACTTCCAAGAGAATAAAGACAATCTTCTCTATTTATTTTGACTTTGCTTCCCTTAAGGATTTATTTATTTAGTCATTCATTTATTTGTATGTTTATTTATTTGTTGGTGAAAGCTCAAAATAACTGTGGTAAAAGGTTTTGAAATGTTAACATCATAAAAACCTGCCATTTACACAGGGGGGGGGGTGTAGACTTTTTATATATCCACCGTTGCTGCAGGCCGTACTAAACTACACCTGCTTTGGCATTAAGTGAGTGTTTCCCTTGCTGGCTGGTCCTCATACAAATCTTTGAGGCGTGTGTGTGTAAATGTGAGTGTGTGTGTGCGAGCGTAAGTACATGTGCATATAGTCAGTGAGAGTGTGAATGGCTGTGCCAATTTTAGCAAGGTTCACAATGAAATGTCTGTCCCTTCATCCGGACGGGAGTCTATTGTTAACAACCAAGCTGGCTCAGCGGCCTTTGATTGAAGCACAAAGACACATACGCACACGCACGCACACACACACACACACATATATATATATATATAAAACATACCTCTCAACAGACCCGATGTCAGAGATAGTGATACAACATGAGTAAATTTTCTGTCCGTGCTTGTCAATTATTGAACTCAAATTAGAATTTTGGAACTTTATAGAGTGGTGTTTTTTTTCCATTGGCATTCATCAATCAGATTGTTTTCATCTGTGTTTATACTAAGTGTCCTTGGGTGATTTCAAAGGCGCTTGTAAATTAAATGTATTATTATTATTATTATTATTATTATTATTTATTATTATTATTATTATTATTATTATTATTATTATTGAAGGTCACAGGTGAAATTGAGACGTTTATAGCTGATTTTAGGAGAATGGGTCTCGACTGTTAGCCATTTAATCACAAGGTACATCGAGCCAAACAGCCATTCATGTTCACACCTACATACCGGTCATTTCTTTATTTAAATGGACATTCATGCACCAGCAGAAAGGATTTTGACATTACAATCTCAATTTGGTTTAACCTAATCGTAAAAACAGAAAAACAATCAACATAAGAAGTCAATGTAAAAAAATTACAACACCATTCCATCCAGTATCTTAATTCTTTGAGTTCGCTCTTGGTTGCTACTGAACCAAACAGCACCAGAGAGGAGGGGTGGATTTTCTGCCCCCTGGTGGCCAAAGAGCATAATGGAGAATTGCTCTGATGTGAAACCGCAATGGATCAGTCATTTTTTTGACAAACTTATACTTTTATAGATCTAGATCCAGTTTAATTTAGGGTGCTTTCGACCGTTAGCTCAGATCAGTATAAAAAGTACTCATAATGCCGCTACTCACAAGCAGCAGTCAATCAAAAACCGCTGCATCTTTTCCATGTCATCAATGATGTGCTGATAAAGGTGTCGATCATATCTGATTCAGCTTGTGGGGCGTTTTTCCTCTCTAATTGCTTACTAATGCTTTTTTTTTTAAATCCACCCCGCACCTTTTTATTAGGTATCCGTTATTCTGTGTTGTCGTTAGATATCAATCAGTCGTCCTATCATCTCCTCTTATCCTTTCTGTATCCATCAGTCTTTTTGACAAGGGAGGAACAGCAGCCTCGAGTTGTGTCACCACAGTATCCTGGTACGGTGTCTGGAGTGGGGTGATAGTGTTACCGTTATGAGCTGTGAGGGGTACCGCCGTGCTAAGTTTGCCCCAGAGCCGGAAGCCCAAGCTGGGCAGCGGTTAGCTTGCACATCTCTCTGAGAAGCTCTGAGCTCCCATAAGGGAAGTCCCCCCTCGTGGCTTGTGTCATTCTTTAATGCCCCCATTAACTGAAACAGATATCAGAAAGAAAACAGAGACCTTCCGCATCTCCATACGTACTATTTTTGGCCTACTGATAAAATAACTGACAGGGAGTGACCTCCGTGCCCAATATTTGTCAGAATGATCGTTTTAAATTGTCATTCAAAGCAATAACATCTTTGAATCAGTAGTCTGCAAAAAAAGTGCATTTAATATACATAATAATAATATTAAAAAAAAAACCTCTGCGGTGACCTTAACAAATCACTTCAAAATATTTTTTTTTATTTCCCATGCAAATTATCTTCATAGATGTAAATATATCCTATTATTACTTCATTTCACAAATTTATGACTTATCGAATGATCTCAGTGCTATATACAGGGATTTATCGATAACAAATGCAACTAAATATCATGCTGGAAGTCGGACCTCACAACACATTTGTGTCCTTTTTATGCCGTCAACTTTCATGAGTTTCAAATAGCAGTGTGACCGTGCAATCATCAATAATAATAAGTATTATGACAGATGAAAACATTCTCCATCTTTACATATCATTTCTTGGAGGCCCTCACTCATCAGGACAGGCTTGATACCACTGAAGAACATCACCCCAATTGAACAGCAGATGGCAGTGTTGCACAACAAAAGTTACATCAAAACCCTGCTGTATTTTTACAGTAAAATATTGCCGACCATTCATCACCGATTTAAAGTTATCGAGTAAAAACGCAAAAGGTAAAGAAAAAAACAACTAATAATAGAAAAGGGAAGGACATCACACGATGCCTGAGAATGTGATAAATACGATCAAATGGGTAAAATCAAACGAGTGAAAGGTCCCAACTTCATCGGCTCTAAATACTGTGATATGTAATTGACCGTTTAGGCCTTGATTTCTCAAATTCATTAAACAGCTATTTACATAATTTACAGAATCGGGACAAGATTTAGGAGAGCAAACCTGTAGTATCTATTTTGAACAAAGGGGGCACTATACTTAAAGGTCAAATGTCAAAAGGTCAGTGTGTCCAAGAAGCAAACTGCAGACGGCATTTCAAGGGAAATGTCAGAATATTGTTTTATCAGGGCTACTTGGAAAATTATCCATTGGAAAAATAAGTGCATTTGCAGTACAAGCACACTGACCGGACAACTTGTCATGGTATTAAAAACCGATGAACTTAGTGGCCTTGGAGTAGAAGAGAGAACATCGTACTGTTTCACGTGCTCTGATAAGGGTGCTCGTGTATTCTGTAAGAGGCGAGCGGGCGGGGGAGGGGGGGGGTCTATCTTTGAGGAGGATGAGGCCAAGGGGCAGGAAGCGGGAGCGGGCGAAGTTTCAAAAAGGTGTGCGAGTAGTGTAAGAGGCCGTTAGAGGCCTCCCTCCCCTGACCACAGGGCCAAAAGGGGAGGCAGCCTCTTACCTGCTTGTACTGTATAAGACCTGCAAGGCAATACAGCAAGCAAGGCAGCGTTCCGTTTGAAACCGGAATTGAACAGAACGAGTGTATCCTGATGTGGTGAAGGGTTAGGGTGAGTGTGGGAGGGGGTGGGTAAGGCAGAGAGGGAGTGCACAGATGGCACCGCAATGCAGACCTCACTACGCCTCGTGTCAAATCTATCTTTGCACAAAAAGCCTGAAGATGTTGCAGGGAGGGGGAGAAGACACTAAATGTTGAAAATGTGTGACTTTTGAAAGCATACAATGTACATAATCTGGATTTTTTTTTTTATATTAACTCATTGACTGCCAGACGTGCAAGAATGTGTACACTCCAGTGCCAGGGTTTTTGTCATTGTCACTTGAATCCCAGGATCCATATAATATTGAGTTTTAGTACTACATAAACATTCAATGACACATAAGAAACCTTAGACTATCTTCTTTCATTAGAAAAAAAATATATAATTCTTAAATTATATGGGTCTGCAGTTATGTGAGCTTGAAATGAGTGAACAAAGTGCTAACATGGAAAAGATGCTGCCCCATTGTGGAAGGGAAAAAACATTGCCAGAGGTCCGGCCAGCACTTTATCGGCACCCTAGCAAGAAAAACAAAAACCCAAACAAATTCAAGAATGGCGCTCTACGTCATATTTTCAATTCCCGAATAAATTCGGGGATGGCAGTGAATGAGTTAATATTCTCTAACATTCTCATGGACTTTATTTACATTTGTTGTTGTGGGGGAATAGTGACACCCTTGGTAGTTCAATCGGCATTGAGCAGACATTAGGTACACCTATGTAATGCACAAGAGCTGTCTCAGTGTTCAATCACACTGGCAGCTATTTCAAATTTGGTGACCCTCATGTTGCCATGCATCCCATAAAAACTCTCGAGAACGCTGCCCCAAGTGTAACAAGTTCACGGTGAAAGCCATTTCACATTTTTTTAAAAATGTCATTGTTTTGATGGGTAACGAAACGCAGGGAACCGTAGAATCCCACTGTGAGATTCTAAGCAAAGGAACAACTCCCACAAGGCACCCATAGAAGAAAGGTCAGAAGCAGCTCACTATAATTCATGTAGCATATGTCATGAATGATGAAACACAGTATGGAAATGTGTGTTTATCTGTAATTTGTACCTTGTGGGGACACACCTTCCTTTCGGTGACACATCTCAAGTCTTCCCTTAGTAAGTTTAGGGGTGAAGATTATGGGTCTTTTTTTGTTGCAAGGGGAGAAGTAAGAGTCATCTGTTGTGAAAAAAAAGCAAATAAACGCATTGTAAATTCTGGCACATGAACCCCCTCGCCTTTGAAGATATATAGCAACATTTATCACAGTGAATTTTGAAGGTGAGTCGGTTTACAATTGCAGTCATGTGTGAGAGAGAGAGAGAGAGAGAGAGAGAGAGAGAGAGAGAGAGAGAGAGAGAGAGAGAGAGAGAGAGAGAGAGACAGAGAGACAGAGAGAGAGAGAGAGAGATAAACGTAGAGGCAGATCAGAGAATGCAGAAAGTGTCGTTGCATGCGCGTGTCACGGAGCGAGAGAGCGGCAAGGGCGGATTGCCTCTGAGAATGAGCTTAAGTGAAAGCAGCAGACATTGCATCGCAAGAGGAGGAAAATCAGGATTTCGAGACTGGGGATCAGTGTCAGCTTTGACACACAGAAGCTTCCGGAAAAATGAAACAATGTTTGCATATGCTGTATATATTGTATATTGCATGTGCATGCACATACACATACACACACACACACGCCGATTTATAAACAGATTTTAACTCATTCACTGCCGGAAGTGTAAAAATATGTCCACTCAAGTGCCAGGGTTTTTGTCATTGTCACTCGAATTCCGGGACAGAACAGAATATTGACTGTTAGAACGATATAAACATTTAATGCAGCGTTAGAAACCTTACACTCTTTTTTTTCATTAGCAAAAATAGTTAATTGCTAAATTATTTGGGTATGGAGTTATATGAGCTTGAAATGAGGGTGGCTGAATAAAATACAATGCAATACATATTGGTTTATATTGGGCTTTGACAACAGCTGAAGGTGGAACAAAGCACTAATAAGAAAAAAAAGGGAAATGATGCCATATTGTGGAAAAGAAAATATATTGCCAGAGGTCTGACCAGCGCTTTATATGCAACCCCGCAAGAAAAAGCTCTACCGTCATATTTTCAATTCCTGAATAAATTTGTGAAGGGCAATGAATGAGTGAAAGAGGAACTTTTGTGTTTAAGTGATTGCAATGTATACAGTGGAAATTGTTGAAACTGAATAGTGTCTACGGTCCAAATTTTGGAATTTGTGTGACAATTCAGAATTTCGATAAGTCGACTTAGTATTATCTCGCTTTGGAATAACTGGCACATTTTAGTCGTTGTGGGCGGCCCGGTAGTCGAGTGGTTAGCCCGCCGACTTCACAGTGCAGAGGTCGTAAGTTCAAGACCCGGCCCGGCCTCCTTGCGTGGAGTGTGTATGTATGCAACGTTCTCCCCGTACCCACGTGGGTTTTCTCCGGGTCCTCCAGTTTCCTCTCACATTCCAACAACATTCACGGCGGGCTGATTTAACACTCCAAATTGTCCCTATAGGTGTGAGTGCGAGCACGGATGGTTGTTTGTCTCTGTGTGTCCTGCAATTGGCTGGCAACCAATTTAGGGTGTCCCCTGTCTAGTCCCCTAAAACGACTGTGAAAGGCTCCAGCACACCCGCGACCCTAATGACGATTAAGCGGTTTGGAAAAGGGATGGATGGATTGATTTTTGTCTTTGTATGACAGTTTACAATGTTGAAAAGGGCTTGAAAATGCCCGTAAAGAGAATAATGCCAATATCGTTTTATACAGAAAAGTACACATTTGAAATACAATCTCATGTGTTTTCTAGTTCGAAATCTGAATTTCTGTTGCTCTGCATATTTCATCCTGCCAATGTTTTTATTGAAATTTAGAAAATGTAACACTACACTTGTATGAATGAAGATATGCTTGTCTGTGTAGATCACAGGTGTCAAAGTCAAGGCCCGCGGGCCAAATCCGGCCCGCCACATCATTTTTTTCGGCCCGCGAAAGCAAATCAAACGTGTTAAATTCCATGATGATTGCTAAAATCTGAGCCAAAATTTCATATTTTTGGATGTCAACCACAATAAAAGTCATTCTTCTTGACTTCAGATTTGAAAACGAGTTATTCATTAATTTGCTGTGTGCTCTATATGTAATATTTGAAGGGATTTAAACATTCTAATGGGTTCCCCAAATTCATAACGACCCTCGAGAGGAAACCATAACTACAATGTGGCCCGCGGCAAAAAAATGACTTTGTCACCTGTGGTGTAGATCATCAGTCATCTCACTCATGACTACAAACGTTGAATGACATGTTTGTGAATGTTTTGCTTTTTTTTCCCCAGAAAAAAAACATGGAAAAAAAAAAAAATGCTGCAATCATGCTAAGTAGCTCAAACAATACAGTTTAAGATGAACAGCATTTTTTTAAGTCGAGCTATGTAAGTCATTGGTGCTTTGCTGACATTATCAGAGAGACAGGCACACTCACCAAACACCCCCCACCCCCTCCCACATACGCAGAATCCCCACAGGAAATGAATTAGACAAAATAAAGGTGCAAAGTCTGAATTTGGTGAAGAGACTTTGAGGTTAAAGGGTGGCTGGCAGAAAGCTGTTTTGAATTCTTTAACTCCCCGGACAGCATTGACTGACAGGTTGTTCGTGACAAGGTGTTGTAAACGTTCAGTTCCTGCTAGTCTGTTGCGGGAAGTGTAGAATTAAACCTTTTGACCTCTAATTAGTCATTAGAGATCATTTTCCTGACATCTCACCGTGATGGAGAACGCTTAGGGATGTCTGTGGGACTTTCAGCGGGGAATGGGCAAATACATTGCGATGCAATATTAATTTTAAACACCAAAACCGAGTTTAGTTTACTTGGCTCATTCACAGACATTCCCAAATATATTATGGAATTGAAAATATGATGTGGAAAGCCATTCTCGAATTAGTTCGGGCTTTGTTTTTTTCTTGCTTGGGTGGCGATAAATCGCTGGCCAGACCTCTGGCAATGTTTTTTTCTCTTCCACAAGGGGCAGCATTTCCCCTTTTCCCCATGTTAGCACTTTGTTCCAGCTTCAGCTGTTGTTAAAGCGCTACATAAACCCATATGTATGTATTGCATTGTATTTTGGACAGCCGCCCTCATTTCAAGCTCATATAACTCCAGAAGCGTATAATTTAGGAATTAACTATTTTTTTTTTCCTGATGAAAGAAGAGAGCCTAAGGTTTCTTGTGCGGTATTGAATGTTTATGTCGTCCTAAAACTCAATATTCTGTGGGTCCTGGAATTTGAGTGACAACGACAAAAACCCTGGCATTGGAGTGGACACATTTTTGCACATTTCTGGCAGTGAATGAGTCAAAGATCTCTGTGTATACTGATGATATAAAACTGGTGGGAAATGTACATCACTGATTAGAATGGATTGCTACATTATCTTTTTTTATATATGTATGTACTTAAATTTTTAGCCCTTCACCATGTACAATATGTCAGGAGTCAAATAATTCCTACATTGGTTTATCATTCACATATCATAAACGTATACCAGCTAACTTCTTTGATGTCACAATAAGGTAGTCATGAAAAGTACCCTTAGTGTACAGTTCATGTGTTTTCTTAAAAAAAAAAATACAGTCCCACGTTGAAGGGACCAGGTTCTCTTCTAGGTGGCGCTGCCCACTCAATTATTCCAACAGGCAGTCGAGTGGCTGGCCCCGCATGGAATCAATCCACTCGCTTCTAATCTGGCAATCAAGGACCTTGCTCAAAGGGGCAAAATTCCTCGCTCAACTACAATGTCGTTTCAGTTCAGTTGACTAACTTGCATCACAACTGTCTGCATTCACAATGGCATTAACTTAGATGCATTTCCAAAACGTCTGATTTAAGTGGTTTTTTTTTCCGGAAGGTGACTCTCCACTTTGGTTAAAATTATCAAGATGCTCGTGAAATTGACACTGAAGATTTGAATTGAGGTCGTGTACCAAAGGTTTCCACAAAAAAAGGCTTCATGGACGAATATGTCCTCCGTGTTTTAAATCAAGACCCAGCATGAAAGCATATATTCGCACCTATATGCACGCATATAGGCTATGATCCCATTTTAAGACGAGGGGAAAATTTAAAAAGGAGATCAAACCTAGTCACGGAATGCATGAAGAATAAATCCAGAGAGATGTTGTTGTGTTACTGTTGTGCGGGCTTTGAACGTCAGCAAAGGTCATCTTGCAACGTTTAAATATGGAAATAAAAAAATGAAACGCTCTGTCACTGGAAATGGGGAAAAGAAGGAGGAGGAGGAACACTCCTGACTGCCTTGACTTTACGTTTGACCTTTGAGGGAAGGAGAACTAATCCTTGAATATAATAAGAGTGTAAGATATGGAAAATGAGTGCACCGTTATCTGCGTTACCCTGGAGACCAGCCGCAGTAGCAGCACCAGCACCCTGGGCTGCTATAGTTGCCAACTTATTAAAGCATCCGGCGTGTATTTATGGCTTGGGAAAATATTTTTATGCCCCCCACACACCCATGTCCCCCTCCTTTCGCCAATCCCCCCCCCCAACAGACACAAGCAGTCACTTTTCCACTCAATTGCCGCAAACCTCAACGTCCAAAATTGAGGGGATTTCGATACTTTGATATTAAAATAATTCACAATTATTTCAAACTATTTCTTTCATAATTTAGATAAAGATAAAACAAAATGGCGGCGAAAAAAAATACGGTTGCGCAATTTTCAGTATAAAGTGGCAAAGATCTAACGCGGCCGTTTGCAACACAAGCGTTTAAGCTTAATACTTCACGCGGTTCAGATTTTCTATCTACGCAGATTTCAACTCGGTAATATTCAAATATATATTTTTCTCCCAAGCTGCGTCGTAGGGGGTTTGTCTCTTTTAACCCTTATCCAGTAAAATCCAACATGAAAGAAATAAAAAATCGTGATGCCACAACAAAGAAGCGGAACCTCAGATGGCTGCCACAGATAACCTAAAAATAAAAGAAGGGGGAAAAGAAGCCCACTACTCACAATATATAATAAAAAAGGAGTTTGCACACGCCGAGCGTTAAATGTGCAAATAAAGAGCTGACACGCTTCTCCCTCCTTGCATCTATCTGTGTGTCTATCTATCAATCATCCGCGCAGATCTGGACCAGCAAATGATGCATTCCCTGCATTAGATGTATTTGTTGTGCCAATTTGAAAAGGCGGCGATAATCTGGGAGCGAGAGATAAGAAATACCATTTATTCTGCGCCACTTGGGAGCCTATTTCCCGGGCCGATCAACCCCCCACCCCCAGCACCCCTCGCCCCTCATTCTCCCGCGACACCTCCAGCAGCCCGCTGATAACGATTAGGCTATTTATTATCTTCACAAAGAACAAAGATTAGCCTGCACCGATGAAAAATTACCCCGGGATGGGTTCGAATCAGAAGGACCTAGAAGGATCCGAATGGCATTTCATTTTTTATTTGGCTTTCTACTTTAAATTCCGCAGGCAACATATTAGTAATGCTACTCATAATGGCATTTATTTAAAAACATATACAGTACCACGCAATAATAACAAAACATATAATAATAATAATTACGACGATGTTGCTTTTCTTTTCTTAGTAGCCAAAACCACTTCCGTTTCTTTGCATAATAAGATTGTCGGTGTTGAGACCTCACTTTCTCCTTGGATCGTAAGGAGTGAGGAGGGAGGGTAGCGTGGAAAAGAAGGGATTGAATTAATGTCAAATCCTAAAATGGAAGTGGATGTTTGTCGCCGATAAGGTTTTATCATCAGGCCGGATCAAAAGGGCTCACACGAGAAGCATGTGTCTGCTCATATTATCATGCTGATGAGCTCTAATATACCGCAAGCCACTCAGCTCCCTTTCCTCTGTTTATGTCAGTCTATTTGGCTTTTTTTCCGGATCAGTAAATAGTAAATAATCCCCCTATTGGATATGATAAAGAAAAAAATAATAATCATATGCCAACCGTTTAACTGTAAACCAATTAGGGTTGTGTGTATTTTATTTATTTTGTTATTTTTTGCTGCTGGCCGTTAAATCTATATGTGAACTCTCTTGCTATTTCACTTCCAACTATAGTTTAAGTTTATGATAATAAGTTGGAAAACGTGGTGGTGAAAGGTCAGTTAAATGTAATGAATCGTTATTTGCTTATTTTTTTTTAATCAGAATCATCTTTATTGCCAAGTATGTAGAACATACAAGGAATTTGTTTCCGGTAGAACACGCTGCACTATAGTATCGTCATCAAAAAATTGAAAAGAGGCACTATACAGTGATGCTAATGGTGAAAACAAATAATATCGTCGTTGGAATGAGGTTTGGCGATCAGGTGGCCTACAGAAGGATAACAAATAAATGAACGAGCCCTGTTTGCATAGTAGAACAACTCAGTAATTATTTTTGGGAGATTTTGAATTTTTGCTCCTATCATTTTGAATGGAGGGGATAAATATACTGACGATAATTTACACAGCGAGTTTTTTTAAAATATCGAACGAAATTAACTACGTTTAAATATAAAATATATTTGAGAAATTGAACAAATATTTAGCTGAGAGATAATTTCCCCAAATATCTGATTTGTTTTGATGTTTATTTATGATGTACTATTACATGAAGAGCAACGGTTGAGTGAAATGAACACGATGACTTTCACAGTCCAAGCGAATTATCAAGACAAAGTGTTCCTTTGATGGGCGTGTTTCAATGGGGGACCGTGTCACTGGTGAATAACCTCATCTCGTCGAATCTGATCTAATTGATGTCGAGGAGTTGAGTTTGCCTACTGGATTTTCCTCGAAATGAAATAAAATAAAAGAAAGTGGTCTTGACGTCGAATAAAAAAACGCGACCGAGTACAGTATATTTAACTTCCTGAAGTTCATCTGCTGGAGAACCTTCGTTTGTGTACCTCTTTTCTTGCTTTTTTTTCATTTAAGAATTCAAAGAAAAAGAAAAAAAATACGAATCATGTCCTGAATTAGTTTGTTTTCCCTTCCCTCTAATGCAATGACGTCAGCCAACGGCGTCAAGCAGGCGGCAGTGTAGATTTCTCGGGCTGCACGCGCTCCCTCTTCAATTTTTGTCTGTCAATCACGCGCGGGGAGGGAGGACCAACACACGAACTCAAATACACGCACACACGCACACACACACGCGCACGCACGCACGCACACGCACACACACACACACACACACACACACACACACACACACACACACACACACACACGCACACGTAACACTGCGACGCCAGACAGACCGTGGCGATTCTTGAAGCATCTTAAAACGGATCTTGTTCCGATACGTGAAATATAAGAACTTCGCTGCACGTTTTTTGTGTTATTTTCAGAACTCGAATAGTAATAAATTGACCGCAACAATAACAATAACATGTTTTTGGGGCATAGGCTGTCTTTTTTTAATAAACAATAAAAAAACACGGAAATCACCGCCAAAAAAAAGCTTCCCCAAAACTATGCCCGCGAATAGTTTTAAATAAAACCAGAACTCTTAAAACCAAGCGTAGAATTTGAGATAATATAAAATACCTTGAATAGTGTTGAGTCCGGAAGCCCGCCTCCTTTCTTTTGTCCCGGCCTCTCATTGGCTAAGAAGAATGCTTCCTTGCTGACTCCGCCCACTGCTTGACAATGGTGGCTGCTGACTGTGAGGCAGGAGGACGCAGTTACGTGTTGCTTCAAGTCCCAGTGGACGAACGGAGTCTTGTCTTCACATACACTCGTACGCGAGCAGCATAACCGCACACGGACAGCACCTGAAGGACGCCGAGGATAAAAGTACAGTTCATTCACGTGAGTTCACTTACAAGTCAAATGCTGCTCGTGTAGTGTTTTTGAGTGTATTGAAAAATATTCACATTTGCATTTGCTTACTGCAGGTTTGCACTTCGTGTGCGAGAGAGGAGTTGAACAGAATTCGGATGACAGCAAACAAAATTCGTGCTTCACTGCAAATGGCCATTGTAAAGATATTTTGAAGGAGAACGGTGCCAAACGGCATTTCTTCCTCCACAATAGTGTATTTTCCCGCCCCATTGGATATATTTATCAATCCTATAAAATAATAATAATAACCAAACACCCGCGAAGCAAGTAGAAGATGGATGTGGCGGCTGATCAGCCCCGTTGGATGCACCCCCACGCCGTGCTGAACGGCCAGCACCCGGACACGCACCATCCCAGCCTGGGCCACAACTACATGGAGCCTTCGACCCAGCTACTGCCCCCGGACGAAGTGGACGTCTTCTTTAACCACCTGGACTCTCAAGGAAACCCGTACTACCACAACCCTGCCAGGGCCAGAGTGTACAGCCCGGCTCACGGTAGGTTGCACATGCAAAAAAAGAAACTGTGACGTTCGAGCCAGAAATGTGCTAAATTTACCGTTGCCACGAATCGCATATTAACGATTAATTTGGGGTGGGGGGATTTAAAGAGTGGCAAATTCACAGAGTGGTGGAAGTTTGGTTCGGCGTAACGTTTATCGCCATTCTCCCCAGTGGGCCCGTTGTCACCTTCACTTTCCCTCCCATGACAGCTCGCCTGACGGGGACACAGGTGTGCCGGCCTCACCTCATCCACAGCCCCGGAATCTCATGGCTGGACGGGAGCAAAGCGGCTCTGTCGGCCCACCACCACCACAATGCGTGGGCCGTGAGCCCCTTCAGCAAGCCGAGCCTTCACCACCCGGGCTCGGCGTCCCCCGGAGGCCTGTCGGCGGTCTACCCGTGCAGTAGCACGCAGACCGCGGCCTCCGCTAACTCGCTCACACCGCCGTCCCACTCCAGCCCGCACCTGTACACTTTCCCCCCGACGCCACCGAAGGACGTCTCGCCGGACCCGGGGACCGCCTCGCCGAGAATGGACGAGAAGGAATGTATTAAATACCACGTTTCGTTTTCGGAAGGGATGAAGATGGAGGGTTCGAGCCCGATGAGAAGCGGTTTGACCCCCATGGGTGCTCAGAGCGCCCCCACCCACCACCCCATAGCGACGTATCCCACCTATTCGTTGCCTTCGGCTCACGAGTACGGCGGCAGCCTGTTTCACCCGGGCAGCCTCCTCGGAGCCTCACCCGGCTTCAACTGCAAGAGCAAAGGCAAGACTCGGTCCTGCACCGGTGAGTTCCCTGGAAATATAGCGGGCGCTGGATTTTCATGAAATCATTATGAATATATAACACATTTAAAAGCCACATCTTGGTACATGCGTGAAAATGAACATTAAATCTCACGGAGATGACAAATGCGACGTTGTAGTAAACACAGTCTAGATTAATCGCTTTCAATTATCATCATTTGAAATTAGAAGAAACAAAAATATGTCAAAATAATCATTATTTGACGTTTTGTTTCATTTTCTATGAGTGTCTTGTAAATAATATAGTGTTAAACAGTAAAAAAACATTCAATTATATGCTTCAAAAATACAATGAATGACAAATAAATGACAAATTTGTTGATGAGCACAATTATTGCCAAAACCCAGACAAGATTGTTGTGTTATTTTAGCCCTATTATTTACCATTACAAACAATCCATTAAATGAATTTGCGAGCCTTATTTCTTAATTTTGGCGCCTCTTGATTTTAAATGCTGCCAGTCAAAGGCAGTAAAATTAATAAGAGCATTCTTAAATTAGAAAAAAACAATAATAACAGTCTTTCTTAAAAAAAGAAAAGAAACGGTTCTCAAGCTAGGCTCCACTCATAGCTGAACACAGTGACAATAATCCTCTTTTGTTAACCGTGACTCTGTAATTACTTCTGAGCTGGCTTCAGCTCAACCGCATCCAAGATCTGGTACACACAACGTTGCCAAAACCTAAAATATTTTGCTTTAAACAAGCCTGGATTCCATAATACCATGATATATTGTTCTGTGTTATTACTTGAGAGGGTTTAACAGTTACTTTAATGAAACTACAGTATAATATGTCACAAATGTGTTCTTTATGAGTGCTTAACTACAACATCACAATGGATTTATCATGTTATGACTTCAATCGTTTGTACTTACAATGTCATTAAAAAAACAAGATGGCAAAAAATAGAGACATCAGTCATTTATTTATTACTCAACCCTCATACCCATAATCAGCACAATTCATCTTTGATGTGTGCGTGAAGGTGCAGTTTGAGCTTTAGGGGGCGGGGGTGCACAAAAATCCCCTTTGTTGTATTTTGATCCTCATAATAAATGTGTGTGTGTGTGTGTTTCCTTCAGAGGGCCGAGAGTGTGTGAACTGCGGCGCCACATCCACGCCTTTGTGGAGACGCGACAGCACCGGACACTACCTGTGCAATGCTTGCGGGTTGTACCACAAGATGAACGGTCAGAACCGACCACTCATCAAGCCCAAACGCAGACTGGTAAGTCCTTGCCGTGTTTGCATTATGGGAGTAGTAAAGAGGAGCGTTAACTTGAGATGGGGGGGGAGGCTGAACACAATTCCAGGAAAGTTATATTTTCCCAAAGAGTTTCCAGGAATTGTGTCTGGAGTTCACCTTTTGCTCCTTTAGCTCAAGATGTCAGGCGAGCGGGACCTTGCTGCTTGTTTCTGCTCTCATTATTACTGCTACTTCTGATAGTGTGGCTGATAGCGCAGCTCAAAAATGGCCAAGCGGGAGCTCGCTTTTAATATGACATCAGGAGCTCATCTTGCTGTGGTTTTATGAGAAGGCTCACGTCACAGTCGGCGCAGCGTCGACCAAGGTCGCAGGCTTTGTTTGGAAAAGAAAGAAACATGTTAAGACCATGTAAAAAAAAACCAACAAGGCTTAGGTTAAGAATTCAAATAATACAGAAGACATTAACTGGTGAGATAGAACCGTAATTCCCAATGTTTGGTATGAAGATGGTATGTGGGGGGGGGGGGGGGGCTTAAGCAAAATGTTGATTTTGGTTCAGTGGTTTGACAATCAAATAGAATTCAGTTGTATTTAACTTCAAAACATAGAATGTGAATTGCATAATTTAGAATGCTTTTTTTGGCATGTATGCATTTTTTTTTTCATTTAACTTGCACAATATCTTTAGATTGAATCACTGTTTGTTTGTTTTTTACCAGCACCAAAAACAAAAGCTTTGAAATGTAGCGGTTCAAATCTGCCTTATTTTGATGAACACCGGGGCCTCCACGTACAGTATAATATGATGATCGTATTTTTTGACATGTTGCTTGATTTTGATAAACTATCACCTTCATGGAAAAAGCAACAACCCATTTCACCTAAATAATTAGAAAATCTACAGCATGGGGAAAAAAAGAGAATTACTGTATTCATTGATGGGAATTATATGTGACATCCATTTGTTTATCGCCTTGCATCGATCTACATTGTGTGGTATGTCGACCACATATCATAAAACATCTTTGGATGAAAACCATTTTTGTGATTGATGCAAAATAGATGACTTCAACATGTTTTATCAATAATAGCGTATAGGACCCATATATCAGGCTGGCTTTCCATATGGCTCAGCAGTGACTCTTGTGTTCGGTGGCAGCAACCTTTCAGTTTGTTTCCTATCCGGATATCTGACCGGTCCAGATAAAGCGGCAGGCTCAACGTCTGTTTCCTCCCTCGACCTCCTAAATAAAGTTGGACCTCTCTTTTTTTTTTTGGAGTGGTCAAGTGCTGTAGTATTTTCCGTAGTGCAAAATGTTTCAAACAAATGGGGAGAAAATGAGGAACATGGCAAAATACAATGCGTGATGTTGTGTCGTTTTTCAAAATATTAACTTCCTTTATACATGGCGGAGATTGTACTGAATGTAAATATGTATGTTGCGAAAATGAAAAAGAGGGGAGAAGTGTATTTTAAAGAGAAAATAATGGATCATATACTGTAAAAAAATATTTTTGGGGACAAAAACAACCATTTGAATTGGAACCGAGTTAACTGATTGAATTGATGGCAACGAATTAGCACAACAAACCAGTCAAAGTTTTTTTTTGCTTCAAAAATAATTAGCCGAAATGTTTGTAATTGTATATTTGATTAGGGGAACAATACAAAGGACACATTGTTCTGTATATTCTTATTTGTTGGTTAAAAGTACGGGTGTGCCAATTTTCACATGAGCAAAACTGAAAACATTTCTTTGAGACAAAATATGAAGTTTTTATCAAGCCACTAGTTGTTAAAAAATAAAAATAAGGGAAACTATAGGTCATCTATAATAATGTTACTTGACCCATAAATCATATCCTGCATCATTGACACCACAAAAAAATGTCCGGTTGCCGACTACATTGTATCCCACTGAACATCCCAAACAGTGAATTGTGAGTACCAAATCCCTTTGAATCAAATTATAAGGTCAGAAAAATCAACAATCACCTCAAACAAAAAGTCGTAACTTCAGAAAAACTGAATGAATATCAATTTTGGGCCAGAAATTATGTTACGAGCATACAATTTCAATTTGTATATTTAATTAGGGGAACAATACAAAGGACACATTGTTCTGTATATTCTTATTTGTTGGTTAAAAGTACGGGCGTGCCAATTTTCACATGAGCAAAACTGAAAACATTTCTTTGAGCTGCACCAACTTAAAATCTGATCCATGTTTGTTGACTTGAAATATTAGTTTCACCCAATATTAACAATAAAGAATGGCATCAATGGTATAAAATAATGATTTGACCATTTTGGTTTCAGCGTCCGTGTTTGTCAAAATGTCTGCGTGAATGTCACCACAGACAAAGCAACTGGCATGTGAATGTATACATTTTGAATCAAGTCATTAAGATTCAGTATGATCCCCTGCAAAAGTACAAAGCTTTGAATCAATACCATTATCTCAATCCGTACGTACCAAAATGCAACGGGAAGCTATTGCTTGTCTCATGGCTCACTTTCACAAGTTTCATGCCTGCAATAAAACACAAACCATGGATGAATCAGTAACAGGTAAAAATTACATTTACATCCCCACAAAAAAAAAGTTTGAATATGACAAGATGCTTCTTTACACGTATGAGCATTTAATAACTCGTGTCTCATTGCAGTCGGCAGCCAGACGGGCAGGCACCTGTTGCGCTAACTGCCAGACGACCACCACCACGCTCTGGCGGCGCAACGCTAATGGAGATCCAGTATGCAACGCCTGCGGCCTCTATTACAAGCTGCATAATGTAAGTCTAAGAGTGCCCATCGCCAGGTTGGGCCCCGCGCAAACCTGACAGGGTCTAGTGAGCCGAGCTGGTTTCACTGATTGTTGAAGCGAAAGAAGGCAGCAAACGGAGACTGAGAGTCGTTTGACCCTCACACACATTGCATGGATTTGGGGCTGCTCCGTCCCTTTTGTGCTTGATTGTTTCCATGGTTATTCCCCAGAGAGTCACAATGGCGCGACCGCTATTGAGTGAAACCACAAGGCCGAGATCTATATGAATAGCGTTAAGACGGGCGACGTCTAAATTCAGCGCAGCGACTCTGGGCTGCATATTATCAAGGGATGCGCAAAGGGTTGTTTGTTTAATATGTAACACTTGGGACCCCCCTTTGTACAGTGATGCAGCCAAACATGACCGCTCATTGGGGATGAGGAGGGTGGGGGATTAGTGTGCAACACACACACCCACACACCAGTTGATCGGTCGCCACAAATTAACAAACTTTGATTTTGAAGCCCTACACGTAAAATAATATATTTTATATTGTTCTGAATTGGATTTCCCTGGACGCAGTTGCTATACATCTATCATACAGAGTTGAGGAAATACATCTGTTTGTCAGCGAGGTCATTAAATCATTCAAAAACAACACATAAATCAGGGATGGAATTAGGGCTGCAAGTAATGAAAAATGTAAAAATCGATCAATCCTGTTGATTATTTGTTTGATTAAATGATTAATCAGATTTTTTTTAAAGTAAAATTTCATTAGTTTGGGGGAAAAAACGGGACATTGATTCATTACTTTTATTCAGTTCAGTCACCGATTTGATTCGTAACATTGGCTAAAAACTGCTGAATGCTCTTTCCCATAGCAACAGCAAATGTTCATTTTGATTCAACACATTGATAATTATGATACTTTCATGAGATAGTTTACTCCCGAGAGGTTGAAATTCCAAAGATTAAAAAAAATGATACAAAATCGATTAATTTGATAATCAATTGGTTGCAACTATACTTAGAATAATCAGGACAGGAACTATCTCCATGATTTGTTTGAAAACGCTATTGCGGATTTTGATGACAGAGACTCCCTGCGCTTCGCTTTCTCGTCAAATGAAATTTGAAATATGGTTAGGTATGACTGTAAAGTACATTATACATTTACTCTGTATTGGTAGGGTTTGTTGTCGGAGCGCTGAATACAGTAAAGTCTCGTTATATCGATATTCAAGGGAGTCCGAAAAAATATCGATATAACCGGGACTATCGATATATCCGACCCTGTTTGCATGTAATTTTCTCCGTGCGTGCATAGAAATAGTATCGATATAACCGGGTCTATCGATATATCCGATATCGATATAACGAGACTTTACTGTACTAATTGCTTTGGGACTGCTGTTTTGGTTAGCAACAGGGTATAAATGGGCCCTGCTGTTCACGACTTAATATTGGTATGTGAGGAATATTTCCGAAAAACTAGACTTTTTATTTGATTGGAAAAGAGGGGTATTTCATTGTATTGATTTTGAAGAGATTATTGTTAGGGTGGATAATTTATTTATTATTTTTTTTTCAACCTCCGAACACTAACAGAACCTCCCTTGAACCCTCACAGGTGAACCGACCCCTAACCATGAAAAAAGAAGGGATACAGACGCGAAACAGGAAAATGTCCAGCAAGTCCAAAAAGATCAAGCGGGGCAACGACAGTTATGAGGAGTTTACCAAGAGTCTTCATGACAAGAACTCGACCTTCAGCACCTTGGCAGGACACATGTCCATGGGCCACTTGCCACCTTTCAGTCACACCGGACATATGTTGCCCACTCCCACCCCGATACACCCGTCTTTTGGCCACCCGCACCACTCCAACATGGTGACGGCCATGGGCTGAGGCGGGGCAAGATGGACGACACAATGTCAAGACATTGGAGGGTCTTTTGATTGTTTATGCAAACGGTATGTTGGACAAAATGAGGCCCACCGCTAGGTACCTAACGCTTCATAGAAGCAGACAGACACACATACTTCCTGTTAAACTAAAACACCTAACACATACACACACACATACAATAATACAGCTTTGTCTTTGCTCCTAACTTCCGACGGATTGACAGGATTGCATTGTGGTTCAGTTTGTGCGGGTATGTTTATAGGAACTGTGAATATTGTACAGAAGAGGGCGGTGATCCTAATCTCCTCCAATACATAAAATTAAAAAAAAATGCTGGATGAAATGCTTTTTTTTTCCACATCACAGAAAATGACACGCAAAAAAAGGCAGTAAATGAAAAAAAAAAAAAAAGCTTTTTTGATTTATAATTTGACACTGTTAATTGTAATTATTGTTATTATAATTATTGCTATGCAGATAATTTATTTTCACTGCTTTGTTCCTTGATGATACTGTCTTCTGAACACTGTTGTCCCAGTTATGACAATATTATTAGCTAAAGCGCTTTCTTCTGACTTGGTCATCATTTATACGCATACGAAATAAAGTTATCAACTTGGAATCTATTGTCTCCCTCCTATCTGCCATTTCAGACTTCATAGTTACCGGTACATCCATGTTCTTCAAATGTAAATATGTTATCCTCCGGGAAAAACATTTGATTAAGATATGACGTTTTTATCAAGCCAAGCTGTGCCACTCGTTGTAAAAAAATAAAAATAAGGGAAACTATAGGTCATCTATAATAATGTTACTTGATCCATAAATCATACTCTGCATCATTGACACCACAAAAAAATGTCCGGTTGACGACTACATTGTATCCCACTGACCATCCCGAACAGTGAATTCTTGACTAGTGAGTACCAAATCCCTTCGAATCAAATTATAAGGTCAGAAAAATCAACTATCACCTCAAATAAAAAGTCGTAACTTCAGAAAAACTGAATGAATATCAATTTTGGGCCAGAAATTATGTTACAAGCATACAATTTCAACATGATACAAAAAAGCATGAACTCATTCACTGCCAGACATGAAAAAATGTGTCCACTCCAGTGCCAGGGTTTTTGTCATTGTCACTTGAATTCCAGGACACACATAATATTGAGTTTTAGGACTACAGTACGTAAACATTCCTTCATAAACATGCAGTGTCACAAACCTTAGATTGTCTTTGTTTATCAGAAAAAAAAGTTAATTCATAAATTACATGGGTTATATGAGCTTGAAATGAGGGCGGCTGTCCAAATACAATGCAATACATACGTATTGGTTTATATAGCGCTTTAACAGCAGCTGAAGCTGGAATAAAGTGCTAATATAGGAAAAAAAGGGAAATTCTGGGGAAAAAAAAAAAAAAAAACATTGTCAGAGGTCTGGCCAGTGCTTTATCGGCACCCAAACATGAAAACACAAAAATCAAACTAATTCGGGAATGGCGCTCTACGTCATATTTTCAATTCCCTAATAAATTTATGAATGGCAGTGTATGAGTTAAATAATGCAACAAACAAACAAAAAATGGATTTGCGACTTGCTGAGATGCAATAAATAGATGAACATTCATAATTATGTGAAATATGTATTCCTCTGGATCTTGAATTCTGTTTGGGTTTAAACATAGCTAATGTTGCTTTGTGTGCGGGTGTGTTTTAACCCTTTCAAGGACTGTTTATCATGCTATCAGGTTACAGTTGAGCATTCATGGTGCATGAAAGGGTTAATACTTACATTTAATTCTGGCAATAGTAATCATCTCACAATTAAATAAAAAGCAAAATCAAGCCCAAAGGGGCAAAGCACAAACAAAGTCGACCAATGTACCAAACATGCACGTCCTGTTGGGATGCCTTTATGATGACACGGGTCAACCCAAGTGCAGCGCACGGCCGCCCTTCGTGATTTCCCCGACCCCTGACCCTGGAAGCACTTATTCCGTCTTTCTTCTGGACCCTCCCACAAGGCTCTTGGAATTATTCAGAGACAATTTTAAAATGTCACGTCCTCCCTGAAAACACGACAAAGCAAAACAAGGAGGCACTTCTCATAAAGATCGAGAAAGAACGGAAAGAGTAACTTTGGGACTGGGTGGCCATTGTAAATCAGCTCATAAGCAAAGCGCGTTCTTCCAACTTCCAACTTTGTACACACATCCTCCCTGTTCCGTTTGCTTTTTTAGCTAACTTAATTACTGAACTCCAAGACAAAGCCAGAGGTGAGTTTAGAAGAGTGAACTAGTAGAAGAAAAGTGATGAAATGATAACAGATGAAAGAAGGACAGGGGGGGGGGTTGTATTTTCTTAGTCTGCAGTGTCAGGAATGTGTATTACAATTGTGTTTTGTCCACCCTCCCACCCCCACCAGTTTTTTTTTTTTTTTTTTTTTTTTTTTTTTTTTTTTAAAGACGCTAAGGGTAGAGCAAGTCAGATTGAGGGGAGCGGTCAAGAGTAGTAACAAACTGGCCTAGCAGTTGTGTGAGTTTAAAATGAAGATTTGCTGGCTGATCAATTTATTCATCCAAATGACTGTAGTTCACATTCAATTTGATCATGAGGTTAGTACCAAAATACAATAGTTTATATTTATATATATATATATATATATGGGTGGAAGGCTAGATAGTTTGATAGCTATCTCAATAGCTCAATAGCTCGCTAGATAGCTAGGTAGGTAGATACAGTAGCTAGCTAGCTAGATAGGTAGATACAGTAGCTAGCTAGATGGCTAGATAAACAGACAGACAGACAGACAGCGAGGGGTAGATAAATAGATAGATAGATAGATAGATAGATAGATAGATAGATAGATAGATAGATAGATAGATAGATAGATAGATAGATAGATAGATAGATAGATAGATAGATAGATAGATAGATAGATAGATAGATAGATAGATAGATAGATAGATAGATAGATGGGTAAGTGGGTAGGTGGGTGGATAGATAGATAGATAGATAGATAGATAGATAGATAGATAGATAGATAGATAGATAGATAGATAGATAGATAGATAGATAGATAGATAGATAGATAAATCGATGGATAGATAGATAGATAGATAGATAGATAGATAGATAGATAGATAGATAGATAGATAGATAGATAGATAGATAGATAGATAGATAGATAGATAGATAGATAGATAGATAGATAGATAGATAGATAAATCGATAGATAGATAGATAGATAGATAGATAGATAGATAGATAGATAGATAGATAGATAGATAGATAGATAGATAGATAGATAGATAGATAGATAGATAGATAGATAGATAGATAGATAGATAGATAGATAGATAGATAGATAGATAGAAAGATTCTATTTAAATCCTAAAGTGTGCTTATCCTTTTTGAATCAAGTTGACGTGAGGTGAACAGACATGAAGCTAAGGAGAAAAAAGTGACTCTTGTTAGAAAACTGGTTTTCAAGTCACGCGTCTCCAGCATCACAGCCAATGTGTTTTCTTGCTACAGTAGGTCTCTCTTTCTTTGAATCACTATTGTTGAATCACTCCGTTGTGAGACTTGGGCTGAAAGGGTTTTTTTTCTCTCTTTTTTTTATCACGCTATTTATCACGGTTGTTTAACAGAAAGCAATTTTTGTCTGGGAAAACTTTTATAACTGCTCAGAAATAATAAAATAGTATTATTCAAACACAGCAGCTTGTTATCATGGTGAATTAGATGTGAGAATGTACTCCGGAAGAGGAAAAGGGAGTGGTCAGAAACAATTACTACACCAAGATGACCAAATGACCCTTGATTTCTTGAATATCCGTATCGCTTCCCCTGGGTAATTATGGTCCAAGCCCAACCATCAAGTAACCGTTTCATGTCCGACGGCAAACTCGAAAAATGTCGGGGAACGTAACCGCACAAACCGGGCCGAGTTTCCGTGACATTTGGGTGCCGTACACAAAGTTTAATGTCTTTGCTGGGATCTAAATGCGGTAATACCTAAACCACAGAAGAAGAAGAAGAATGGGCAACCAAAAGAGAGCTTTATGAAGACTCCCACAAGAAGGATGAGACGCAGTGACATACTCAATTCTCTTCGGTGGCACACCCGAGAGTGAATTAAGAAAGATGACAGTCTTCATAACAAACTGGAAGCGTCAGAAGTTGACATTGAGGCATTCCTACTAGAAAGTGGGACGCTCTCCTACCACCTGAGCCACAACCACTGACAAGTCCCTTTCAGACTGCTTTTCTTCACGTGTCTGGGGCAGACAAATTCATCCCTCTTGTCTCGGAACAATCACCTCTTTTCTCCTGCTGCTTGCACCGCTGACAGGAGGAGGAGGGAGGGTCGTTCACAGAGGGAGTCGGTGCACAGGGTTGCGCTAGGCCAAAGTCCTCGTGAGTGAGTGTGTGTGTGTGTGTGTGTGTGTGTGCCCCTGGGATTGGGCGTCTTGGC
This sequence comes from Hippocampus bargibanti, assembly GCF_051943395.1. NCBI lineage: Eukaryota > Metazoa > Chordata > Actinopteri > Syngnathiformes > Syngnathidae > Hippocampus > Hippocampus bargibanti. The sequence goes on from NC_142745.1 coordinate 6,675,073, forward strand.
CCACTATCTTATAACACAGTTGACAAAAAGCCCAAGGCTCAGCCCTCAGGAAATCTGAGCAGGAGGATCTCTAGGCCGCTAAAGAAATGTTCCTTCACCGATCTTGGATTCACGTCGTTCCAAAGTTACATATGGTTCTAAAACACAGAACAATAATAGCTTTTAGTTGAAAGTTAAATGACCTAATATTAACCCTTTAACGTAAGGCGTTTACTATAGTGGACAGCTAATTATGTTATCGGGTTACAGGGTGCATGAAAGGGTTAAATCACTTTTCTCCAAAAGTAATTAGCTGAAAAAACATGAATCCATTTTAGCTCCCCCCCACCCAAAAAAAAACCCACATTTGTTTTTGCTAATTCGAATTAGCAGCTGTGAAAACAAATTAAAATGAAGTGAAGCCAGAGAAACGACTCAATAGAAAAATCAACCGATCAATTATTTTGTATGTTGTGATCCAAATGGCCCAACTGTTGTTCACCTTTGAACTCAGCTGGTACAAAACTCTAAAACACTCTCCAATGCCGTGATGCTAAATAGCAAGGTAAAGGATGATTTTGAATATTTTAATGACAAAAGAATAGCTTTTTTTCTGATTGTATGGTATTTAATTGAAGTATTGTATTTGGTGTTAGATGTACAGCCCTCTGCCATGACTGCGTTTTTGGTTCAAGTGCAGTAGAAATAAAGTTGAGTCATAAAAACAGAATAAAATAGAAAAAAAATGCTAAACAAAATAAATAATAAACAAAAACAATCAACGTGTTTCTTACAGTGTAATCGAATTAGCCTTTATTCGTCTGGCAGTGGAGAAATGTACATTTCACAACAGCAAAGTGATGAAAGGAAGAGGAAAGGAAAGGAAGAAGTAGAAAAACAAAATATAGGAGCTGCTGTAAAGGCAAATTCGTGAATGGCAGTGAATAAGTTCATAAGTTAAGCTGTTGTTCAAGCGCTATATAAATCAATATGTAAGTATATGTGAATGTAGTGTATATGTAAGTGTACAGTTCATCATGCTAAATATGTATTGCTACATTGAACTGGTAAGCGCATCGTCGCGGGTGTTAAAAGCGAATGTTGGAACGCACGCACATTTGCATAGAAATCCATGACTTGCGATGGCAAGTATGGATCTGCGACGTACGTCCTCCTTTTTCACTTTGAGCCGACTGCCTTGGTGACAGCTGCATGACTTATCATCTTCCACCATCAATCTGCTTTTCATTTCCTCTCCCTTTTTATTGCTTATTTTTTTTTATTTATTTTATACACTGTATATAATTTGCAAACCGCATGTCACCGTAACCTCTCCATATCTCTGGCATAACTCAATATATTTTAGACATCAGGCATTGTGAACTCCTAATCATCGTTTTTATGACATTTGAACATCAAGGGAACGCAATGCCATCTCGGCTTGCTACACGCGTGAAACGGTGCTGTGTGAAGATGAGACAACAACTTTCACACACACGCAAGGCGGGGCGAGGCGACCAATGGTGAAAATGGGGCCAAAAGGAAACTGGAGACGTGGACGTGAGCGCAAAGAGGAGAAAGACTGGCGATAAAAGGAAAAAAAAAGACAGACGTGGAGTCTTCTCACCTGTAGCCTCTCCCGTTGCTGTAAATAAGCCACTGGAAGCTCCTCCTCCCCCACGCCGCTTTTAGGTGTCCACACCGGATTGGTCACATCTTTCATTGTCGCGCTGACCAACAACACCCTTGTTGTATTGTGCTCTTTACAGCGGGGATATAGGGAAAGATGTTTTGTCACCTGCAATACAGAGCCGTGTTTCAGTTGCGAATCACTGCAGCACTTCACCTGCTATCTTATTCGGACGCAGGAAATACGAACAAAACAAAAAATGTAAGAACCCATTGATGTCACGTTTTGGTTTGCGACCATCGGGTGGCATTGATTGGGCCCCACCTGCAGCTGCAGAGGTGATGGTCATTTTAATCAGTGGCCGTTAAAAGGACGACCGGAATGACCATTCAGTGTCGGGTCATTGTTTGTTTCACCCTGTCAGGTTTGTTTAATCCTGTCATGTTTTCATTTGTGGTTTTGTTTGCTACTTTGGACCTTTTTGTTCCGATGATAACAATAACATTCACAATAACAATAATACAAATAATATAAAATAATAATACATTTCATTTATAAGCGCCTTTCAAATTCTCAAAGTCACATGCGCCAGCGTTCACATTCACTCAAGACGTAAGTAACTCAAATACATGTAGATAGAAAACCAGCTATCTAGTAGATAGCGAGCTAGCCCGCGAGATAACTAATAACTAGCTTGCTAGATGGCTAGCCAGCCAGATAGACAGCTAATAGATGGTTAATAGATAGCAAATAGATAGCTAGGTAGCTAGCTAGAATGTCATAATTTATGATGTAACAGGGACCCTAAGCATGAATTGAGATCAGTACTTTTTTTGGGGGCACATTGTGGGAAAACACATTCTGAAAACATGCCAGGAGTGCCCGTATGATGAAGGTCAAGGCGTTGAAATCATAAGGTTTTGCTGTATGTCATGTTTATATCATGATTGTTAAAGACTGACTGTTGAAGTATGACTTTGTTGTTTGAGATTTTGTTCCTACCTGCTTTTTTGGGGTCCACCACCACCACCTTTGTAAATTGTGACAATCTCTGCCTATTCATTGTTGTTTTCAACTACCTTTATATGACACATTTCACACAATTACTCAGCTTGTCATCAAGAGTGAAAGGACAGTCACCGAGCTTGTCTAAACATGCTCCTTTATTAATATGTCAGAGAATACTTCCTTCCATGAACCGTCGGCCACATCGCCAATTATTGAGGATCGAGAGACACCATTTGTGGTCCTGAAACTTTGTCCTCATTTTTTATTCACTATTGACTACTGCATTCTTATCAACTTTTCCATCCATCCATCCATCCATCCATCCATCCATCCATCCATCCATCCATCCATCCATCCATCCATCCATCCATCCAACCATTTTCCAAGTGTGCTAGAGCTTATCCCAGCTGTCTTTGGGCAGTAAGCAGAGCACACCCTGAACTGGATGCCAGCCAATCGCAGAGCAAATAGCGTTAAACAAACCATCTGCGCTCACACTCACACCCAGGGACAAATTTGAGTGTTCAATCACACCGCCATGCATGTTTTTGGAATGTGGGAGGAAACTAGAGTACCGGGAGAAAACCCACACAGGCACGAAAAGGACATGCGGACTCCACACAGGGAGGCCGCGCCGCCTCATTAGATTTTGTCCTGTTTCAACCCTTTCATGCACCTTGCAACCTGATAACATGGTAAGCTGTCCACTGCAGTCACCCTTGTCCCTTAAAGTGTTAAATTCCTCTTGGCTTTTTTGAATGAAATCATATACCACATTCCCTTAAACGGTGGCTTATGGTAGTATGATGCATTTTCTTTCATGTGGGGATTTTATTGAAGAAGGGGTTTTATTTGTAAAAATGCTTGGTGTATGTCATCAACATTAGGTACAGTATTTTTCGGTCTAAAAGGCACACCCAAAAGCCTTAATTTTCTTCAAAAGATGACCCAGCGCCTTATACGCAGGTGCGCCTTATATATATGTGGAGTAATATTCAGCCACAACAGCGCACGCAACTACTATCAGCAGCCACGACTTCATTTCTCCCTGTAGAAGAAGTTGTGCGTAACACCAGTCCCTACTGTAGCACCTTATAATGTAGTGTGCATTATATTTGTAAAAAAAATAATAATCATATACAGTGAGACCTCAACATACGAACTTAATTGGTTAAAAGACAGAGTGTGTAAGGCGAAAAAAAAAAAAATTCCCATAGGAAACCATTAAAATGGGAATAATCCGTTCCCGGGTTTCCATAAAATATACTTTTCAACTAAATAAGCCTAAAAAATTACACACAACATACCTTATTCTATGTATAATAAATGTGCTATTGTATTGTAATGAAAGAAATACACTGCATTGTATCATAAAGTCATTTTATTTACATTTGTGATGGTCATTTATGGCTTGATGGAATGGCGTTGGAGGTCAAAGGTCAAAAGGAATTGCTGTTTGGAAAGAGAGGCGCATTACTAGAGGACTGTAATTAAAGAAATAAACTGCTGTAAAATAAAGTTATATTTACCTTTTTGATGGTCGTTGATGGCTTATGGAAGGAGAGTCACCTTCCTGTTGGTAACTTAACCTCTGGTGCTGTTCGGTCGTGTGCTTCCGCCGAACTCCGCCACCCGTGGTGGGTGTGTATTATGAAAATAGTGCTTATTATAAAGTTTTAATTTTCAGAAATTTGACGTTTGTAAGACGAAAAGTTTGTAAGATAAGGTGTTTGTAAGTTGAGGTCTCACTGTATTTATATATTATATTTGAAAAACGTTTTCATTCATTTAAGGTGTGCCTTATAGTCCGATGGGCCTTATATATTGAAAAGGTTTGAAAATTCACCATTCATTGGGGGTGCACCTTATACTGTGGTTCGCCTTACACACCGGAAAATACGGTACATGCAAATGTCCCCAGATGAGGAGACAGTACATAGAAATTATTGAAATTTTGCCCTTGGGAATAAATACTCAATAAATATAATATTTACCCTGTGGATGAATGCAGTCTTTCTTTTTTCCGCTTAGGTATATCTGCACCATCTGAAAAGGAAAACCATATCGTCGCATCTGTAGTAATGCCGATCTGATCCGACGCCGTGAGCAAGAACTCGCTCGCGCCGCATCGTTGATTATATCAGAGACAAAAGTCACCCTTACCTCGTCGCTAAGGCACGCCGCAAGTAAGAGTGGACGGCGATCCGTAAAATTATGGTTCCGGGAATTTAGGGTGGAGATGCGCACACCTTCCAAGGATTCAGCCATGCCAGCGGCCTTGCTTGTGGGAGAGAGGAAAAGATAAGAGGATGTCCACTATTTAATTGAAGATTCTCAACTAATATGGCAATATCAGAACGATATCCAAATGGTCAGTAACCAAAATGTCACTAGTTTAGTTTAGCTTTGTCTTTTTCTTCTTTTCCTTTCGGCTTTTCCCTTCGAGGGGTCGCCACAGCAAATCAGTGTCCTCCATCTTTAGAGGTTTGATCCGCATGTTTATTTTGGCCAAGCTTTTACATCGGATGCTTGGGACCGGCACAAGAGGACATATGTCCTTTGGTGGCTACAGAACAAGCAACTCTCTCAGTAAAAGGCTCCCAAACACAAAATGGTCATCGGCACAGCAACATTCAAAAAAGCAAAAACTATACTCACCATTTGATGACAATGCTCTGTAATGGATTTGAAATCCTTTTTGAAGCCATTTTTCGACTAAATCATGTCTACAATGTTATAACAGCTCTTATTGTGATGGAGTTGTACTTCATTTGTGAACCCGAATGCGAACCATTCCCTGACCGTGTCAATCAAAAGTGACTATTATCTTAGCAAGTACTGATAAGATTACACCGGGTGTACCTGATGTAGTTGCCTGTCAATGTTTACCATTACAGGCACTTAAAGCAAAGTCGCCTGTTCGCTTTGACTTATAGACTCAAGAGAAAATCATTTGCGTTACAGCCAAAAGGTGACATTGAAATAAATTAAGGATACTTATTACTTCCGCCCATTGTCTGTCTCGAAGGCTACATTATGCCGTCAGTCTGAAAGTACCCGCTGGAGCGTTTCAAAGGAAGCGTCGATGAAGATGTTCTCGCGCGCTGCGTCGCCTCTAATAACATCGTGGAAGCGGCGGCGTTCATTTGTCACAGGATGGATTGCAGTCATTGCGAGCAAAAGCTTTTCATTTGACTCCGGTTGTGGTAATTAGGTTTCAATAGGCTGTGCCGGCGAAGAGGAATGGGTAATGAAGTTAGCCGGCGCGAGGTGCTGTGCGCGAAGAGAGGCGCCGGGAGTCGTTTGGGTCACTACGTTTAACAGTCTGCCTCTTATGCTCAAATTCATTGTGTAATGCTGTTTATTGTGCGTATCACAGAGCCTTTTATGCGGCCGTTAAGTGCCCCTGGCACATTACAGTAATGAGGATGAGGCATGAAAATACTGAAACCTGAGCTAGCGTCTCTCCTTGACTTCCTCCTCTGGTGTCTTCATCATACCTCGCATAACGCTGCTTCCGTCCCATCGGTTCATCATTTTCAGCGATGTCCAAACTGTTGTTGATGTCATGAATGGCAGGGGACAGAACGCAGAGCTATCGGGTTACCCCGGCAAAGAAGGGGGGAGATGTTGTGAGTGCATTTATTCAACAAAGCAATGATAAATACATCAAACGAGTAATATTTGCGGTTTTCATGTGCATATTCTCAAACTGCGGTCGTGTGAAAATGAATTGTGCGGACACCGTGGGACGATCCACTGTATACGTTTTGTGTGTGCGCGTGAGGCAGTGGGCACAGTAACCGCATGATGACCCCGGCGTGACCCCTGAGAAGCGTGTAGGCGCCGGGTTCAGTCTGACTCTTGTCACACGATCCCCTGGTGCCCCCTCGCCCCCGCCCCACCCCACTCGCCTGCCACCATTACCCTCACCATTATTCACAATGGAGTATTAATCTGAACAACATACTTATTGACACACACATATTTATGCAAGGAAATATGATCAAATACAATGAGAATAGCAACTCATCATTGATGAAGGCGGCGCGGTGGTTGAGTGGCTCTGGTATTCCTGTGTGGCGTTTGTGTGTTCTGGGGTGGGAGTGGCTTTGGTACTTGGGAATTCAACCTCATTCCCAAAAAAATACATCTTCGGTTAATTATAAGTTTTAAATCGTCTAATTGGTGTGCAGGTGAGTATGAATGGTTCTTGTGTTCTGGGATTGATGGGCAAGCAGTTCAAGGTGTGCTCCGCCTATTAACCAAAGTTAACCGGGATCCTTCTTGCATTGCAATCGTTGACCTTTTGTAGAAATTGAGCTGAGGCACCAATCATGTCATCAGTGAAGGACTCTGCTTCCATTTGATGACTGCTTTCTCCTCCAAGGATTAGCCAAGGATGAGATGGCCAGGAATGGAGTTTGGGTTCCTTCTTTGAGACCACCGGAGTCTACTGAGGTGTTTGACTGAAAGGTGGATGGATTACTGAACGTGCCGAGAACCGTGAGCAAGTCCGAAATTATTCAAGGTGGAAGAATGTTCCTCAGTTAAGTCCGACAGGAATCAATGACGATGGAAAATAACACTGCATAGCACTATAGTTCACTGCACCTGAGTATGATATATATGATGATAATGATACATTTCATTTATAAGTGCCTTTAAAAACTCTCAAAGTCATTTTACAGTCACGGGATAAGTTTTTCTGCAGGTGTGCAGCGGTATATACAGTATATACTTTATATATACAATAATTATTATTGTATATTAGAATATAATTACAATTACAGATATATATGACTATTAAAGGACAACCGACGTCACTTTTTTGTTTTTAACTGACATCAGAAAAACGTTTTATAGCATCTAAAATACCCAAAACACGCAATATGATATTTTTATCATATTGCGTGTTTATTTTCAACTGCAAAACACCAATAAAAATGACTTAGTGTCCAAAATCTGCAAAAAATTGAGCTGCGAATTGGGCATTTTCAGAAAGTCCCGCCCCCAGTTCGTGACATCACGCCAAGACGTCTTGCATTTCTGGATAATCAAAACAATGGCTTCAGATTCGGAGAATATGCTCTCTTGTTACACATCCAGTTATGAATAGGATTCAAATAGTTCTGAAGAGGAAAGCATACATGTTTGCAAACGATTAAAGAATTTATTCCATGACATTTTGAGGTAATATTGGGGAGAAACGGATCACCAGAAAAGAGGCACAAAATGGCGACCTCCTGTGACCACCTCCGTGGCCACAGGCTGATAAATTCCTTATATAGAGCTTGGACACCCTCTTCTTGCGGCTTTTGGGTGCAACACAAGGTTTTCAGACCAAACAATACAGCAAAATACGTACATTGACGTGATGGAAGGACTGCTACAATGTGTCTTTTTTTCGGTGTGGGGCGTTCCTTTAGTGACATCACGTACGGACTCGTCACCAACTCAAAAACACGACTTCCTGAATATTCAGCGCGACTCTTAAAACGTAAAATATAGCTAGCTATATGCGGTGGAATCTTTGTAAAATACGCTCAGTAGAAGTCATTTGAAGCCATTTTACAAATTATGGACACAACTTGTCCGGAGACGTCGGTTGTCCTTTAAAGGCAGCAAAAAAAATATATAAAACAATTATTATTATGATTTATAATTTATAATTACTATAATTATTTGACTTTAAACTTTATAATTATAATTATATAATACAATACCTTATAATTACTATAATGACTATTTCATACTTTTATAATTGCTATTATATATTAAAATATACAACAAAAACAATATAACAAAAAAATATATATATATATATATATATATATATATATATATATATATATATATAATAATCCATTTCATTTCTAAGCGCCTTTCAAAACTCTCAAGGACACTTTACAGTCACGGGATATTTTCTTGCGTGCAGGTGAGCAGCAGCAGCCATTCGCGCCAGCGTTCACTCTGCCCGATAATAATAATAATAGTAAAAATAAATATTAATTATAATACAACTATCAATACAACATTAATAATACATTCGATTTATATATATATATATATATATATATATATATATATATATCTTTTCAAGCCAAATAACCGATATTTCATTTCAAGTGCAAAAGTCAAGTGACCCCACATTTGAATGGGAGTTAACGGGGCATTACAAACTCAGTCATATACCTTATTTTGTGGCATACAAGGTGCACCCCCAACGAATGGTGTATTTTCAAACTTTTTCCATACATAAAATGCACAAGAATATAAGACGCGGGGTCATTTTTTGACAAAAATGAAGGCTTTTGGGTACGCCTTATACACCGGAAAATACGGTTGTTTTCCCCAACATACGTGAGGAGTAACAATACAGCCACGCAAACTAGCATTATTCCCAGAAATGATGACATCAAGCGAATCCAGGTCCATGACTGTAAAAAATGGAACGCATTATCCCCCATTTCCCCTTCTGCTCTAATTGTTCTTCATAATTAATAATGACAGGTATTCGTAACATATCAGATGTTGGGCCCAACGCTTAATCGAATAATGTCCACTTTTATAGAGAGATAACGGAGGCCAGACAGCAAGGCTATCGTGACGGTGGGACACACAAGAGATTGGAAATCACATATTCTCTCTCTCTCTCTTTTTTTGGGGGTCCGTTGGAATTTCTTCCAAGAAATGGATACCGTCAAATTAGGCTGTGAACAAAACTAATCCTTTTACCCAATGTGGTCCAAGATGGTCAATGCAAAGCCGGTTTGTCATCAGATTCCATCAGATTGATGATCAATCACCTTGCACGGCAAAAAGCAATCGGAACTCGTTGGAAGTGAACTCTCTCCATTTTTGGATTGGCGGAAACGCCCTGCCCTTTAAGAAATGGTTATCACGTAGAGGGCAAAGTGCTCTTCATTTCAAAGTCCTTATCGCCAGTGAGTCTTTGCCAAACAACATTTGGATTGACAATTGATCGGTCCTGCTCAGTTCGTAGGTACTAATAGTATTAATGTCGTGCCGGCTCCATCGCTGTCTGTCTATGATAATCTACTTAGTCACAATGAAACAGACCCAAAGTGACAACATGGGACCTTTCCAAAACAAATCGTTGCGGCTATTTCATTACACTTTTGTGCAAGGTGAGACCTTTTTAGGAAAGTAATTGTATTTTATTGTATTTACTGTTTCATTTTGGTGTATTCGAATGAGCGCGGACCAGTCAACTTTGAACGAAATCTACAGGTGATACGTTTTCAGAGGGGGCGGGGTTTCACGGTCCAGATTGGTACAGTTATGCCGAATATTGGAATCGAAAAGTGGAAATTGAATGGGAATGAATATGGCATCCATTTTAAGATGAACCGAAAGGTAAACGCTGGAAATGGCCCTCTTTCCTACCCAATCAGTTTCTACACACAAAATATGCGACATGGCGGCACATTTTCAGGAGGGCTTTTTATGCAACGCCTCACTTAGATTGCTATGTGAGTGCTTACGCCGTAGCTTTGTCACGCTAACAAAGCTCCGACTTTACGATGGGTCATTTTACACCGGGGTTGCTTGCTAGACCGACTACACACATGGAAAGTAGAGGAAAACACGATAAAGAGGGATTGGATCCATGAAGTTAAGAGACGTCATTAGGCATAATCGCTGCACTGTTTCCTAATGGCGTCCTCTTATTTCTTTTTCGCTCGATGTTGTTAATGAGATCCAGAATGTAAATGTTTTGCCACGTGTGCACAACGAGAAAGATGAGTGTAATGGGCATGTGTGAAGAGGGTATTTGATCTTGCCTTTAGACATAAGTGTCAAAGGAGGCAGGGCCTTATAGAATTAACTCCTGTTTGCATATTTCATAAATAAATAAATTCATTAAAAATAAACACATAGGGGGATATACAGTGAGAGGTCGCCGGTTCGCGTCCCGGTCCGGCCTCCCTGTGTGGAGTTTGCATGTTCTCCCCGGACCCGCGTGGGTTTTCTCCGGGTCCTCGGGTTTCCTCCCACACTCCAAAAACATGCATGGCGGGCAGATTGGCCACTCCAAATTGTCCATAGGTGTGAGTGTGAGAGTGACTGTTGTATGTCTTTGTGTGCCCTGCGATTGGCTGGCAACCAATTCAGGGTGTCCCCCGCCTCGTGCCCGAAGACAGCTGAGATAGGCTCCAGCACCCCCCGCGACCCTAATGAGGAATAAGCGCTACGGAAAATGAGATGAAATAAAATTATGATTGTTCAACATGTACGCAAATCCCTATCTCTTAGCCTTTTACTCCCCCCAAAAAAGGAAGACCAGTAAGTCTTTCAAAGGAAAAGTACGACTGCATGGCTTCACTTGCACTGAGATGAGTTGATTTTCGTATTTAACAATGTGGGTTAAATCGCACACAATCTGGAACAAATCCTCAGTACACACACACGCACGCACACGCAAACACACACTTAACACTTGGCCTCAAGCTGAGAGAGCGCTACCACACACTGAGAGTCACATGAAACGAGAGAAGGACATAAAGAGAAGACGGAGGGAGAAGTGCTGTGACATTCAATCAGGTTTGGGATTATCTGCCAAACATCACGCTTGTCTTTCTATTTTCCTTCCTGTATCTGATAGCAGGGCCACGATACCTTTTTCTATATCATAAATGATTAGCGCCGGTGCCAAAGCTTCCTGGTCTTGTCCTGTTCCTCTCATTGGTTCTTTGTCCAAAGACATCCCCGCTATGCCCGACAGAAGTAACAAGTCGTTGATCCAGATGAACCTAAAGTGGAGGAGGGAGAAAGCAATTACAATCTTTTTCTTAATCCCCAGCAGTTTCAAAACGCCCAAGATTTCACTTGTCTTTGCTCACCTTGAATCTGTGTGTGAAAGAGAGAGAGACCGAGAGAGACAGAAAGAGTGTTAATCAGGATATAGTGAACAGGGATCACGTCTACCTTTCAAAGATCGGGATAACACGTTTAATTAATCCAATCACACACGCTTGAATCTCCATTCAGAGAGAACAGAATTGTCAAAAAGCACTGTTTCTTTTCTTGTTTTTCATTTTTTTTAAGGGGGGACAAAAGAAGAATAGAAGGATGAAGGGTACCAAACGTGTGTCATGAGTGATGTGATGGAAGAAGAAGAAGAAGAAGAAATGGCAGAGGGCAGGTGTTGGCCTTGGATTATTCCCCACCTTCGAGCAGAGGAATTAGACATGGCGGTGGGCGAGGAAGGCTGATAGTTTTAACAGAATGGAGTCCAGATAAGGAGCAGAGAGGGACCCGGTGGAGGGAGAAGTTAATTACCTGAGCAGAGGGCATGCAGCGAAAGGTGATTGGAATGAGGGATGGGGAGATATCTCACACGGCTTCCCCTCTGCAGCCCTGGATGCATACGGAATCAGACATTTAATGGAGGCTTGTTGGTCCTCGCAACACCGCAGAGCACCTTGGAATAGTGAACAGGAATCAAAGAGACATGAGCCCTCCTACGTAGCCTGACAAAGGCAAGTGTGAGGCATAAGGCATGTTGTGCTAACCGGCTATTAAAAATGAATGTCAATTCTGATTTTTTTGGGGATTTCAGTGAGAATGAATACTTGTATATTGTTGTGGGCAATTAGTGGCACAAAAACGACAACGTGTGTGACATATGTGGAGCATATAGAGCCTCATTTGGTGCCTTTGTGAGGACCAACCAGAAACGTTTTCTGTGTATGGTAATGTTTAGCCAGCTCATGAGCTTTCAATTAAAGTGTTAAAGGACAACCGACGTCTCCGGACAAGTTGTGTCCATAATTTGTAAAATCACTTCAAACGACTTCTACTGAGCTTATTTTAATAAGATTCCACCGCATATAGCTATATTTTACGTTTTAAGACTCACGCTGAATATTCAGGATGTCTTGTTTTAGAGTTGGCGACGAGTCCTTACGTGACGTCACTAAAGGAACGTCCCTGACCGAAAAAAAGACACATTGTAGCAGTCCTTCCATCACGTCAATGTATTTTGCTATACTTGGTTGGTCTGACAACCTCGTGTTGCACCCAAAAGCCACCAGAAGAGGGCGTCCAAGCTCCATATAAGGAATTTATCAGCCTGTGGAGACGGAGGTGGCCACAGGAGGTCGCCCTTTTGTGCCTCTTTTTTAGGGTGAGACATTTCCCCCCAATGTTGCCTCAAAATGCACAAAATAAATTCTTTAATCGATTGCAAACATGTATGCTTTCCTCTTCAGAACTATTTGAATCATATTCATAACGAGATGTGTAACAAGAATGCATATTCTCCGAATCTGAAGGCATTGTTTTGATTCTCCAGCAATGCAAAACGTCTTGGCGTGACGTCACAAACCGGGGGCGGGACTTTCTGAAAATGCGCAATTTGCAGCACATTTTTTTGCAGATTTTGGACACTTTAAGTCATTTTTATTGGTGTTTTGCCTCTGAATAAAAATATCATACTGCGTGTTTTGGGTATTTTAGATGCTATAAAACGTTTTTCTGATGTCAGTTCGGAAACAAAAAAAGTGACGTCGGTTGTCCTTTAAGGGCACAGCGGATGTTTGTCAAGTTTTATATATTGGGGTCATAGTTAAAAGTTGAAACTATTAACACGGGTAATCGTACAGTTATCAAGTGAAAGTTGACTGAATGTGACCGGGGGAAGATAGACATTTGTGAGTATCAAAGAGGAATGCAGGATGCGAGAAGGAAAAGGACACGAGAGGGGAAAGGCAAAGCAGTGTTCCGTTAATAGAGCAAACTTCAGAGCCAAATTACTGAGGCGCCGCCGAGATAGCGATCAGAGCGCGGCCATGCACCCTGAGTCTGTTAACGCAGCGCTCGCTACATTTACATCACCATCATTACAAGGCTTATCGCTAACATCGTTCAAAGCAGCGCATGAAGTGCATAGAAAAGCTGAAATGGAGCACATTAGTTCACATCATTGAGAGGTGAGTTGCTGGTCAGCTCCGAAGCTGCTGAACGATATTAGAAAGGGGGGAAAAAAAAGTACAGTTTGTGAGGCTCCTTTTAAATGAGGAACCGGTCGAGCCGAGAGCCTTCAGTGATTGGTCCCCGCAGACCGGCCCCGCGGCTCATTCGCTGGCTGGACTGTAATTTTGTTAAGGGCATGGGTTGCTTCCTGTGCTGGCTAAACATGTCTGTGCAAATGAGGTTTGCGATGCCTAAGGGAAGCGGTTTGAATGAAAGGGGGCGGCGGCGAGGGGCTTCTGGTAATGGAGCCAGTTGAACAGGGGAAGGAGGGCGGACGGAGACGCGGAATGAGGAAGCCGGCCGGGGCCGAGGTAATGGAGGTTCAATGAAGTGGAGATGCAGCCGCATCAAAGTCGCATTAGCTTTGATTAACGGGCCTGCTTTGAGTTTCAGCTCCAACATTTCCAGACGTCAAACAAAGCTGACCCCGGCGAGCTGAAGGCTGTGTTCTCGCTGACCCCTCGGGTCACGAGCGAGCCTAATGTCTCACACGAAGCAGAACAAAAACAAACGCGGCAACAGCGGCCGTCAACGTCCGAGAGAGCTTTGACTCACGAGGGGAGATGCCCATCCTTAACTTTGTAAGTATTCGATTCAAAACATCATGACGAGAGCCTATGCGCTCAAATAGTTCTTGCTTCAAATGTCATTCATTTAGGTTTTTATAAACCATGGGAAATATTGAAACCAGAAACAATATTTCAAATTAAAGGGGGGTGTACAATTTCCAAGAGTCAATGTTGTTGAATTCACCGAAAAAGTCATTATGAGTTGACAGTAGACATATTAAAAAATGATCTGTGAAAAAAAAACAATCTACTTTCTGTCATTAGCAGATACCTTAAAGTCAAAATAAAACATTTTATTTTGGAAGTCATTCTGCCATTTTACATACCTACATGTGGACACGGTTTCGAAGGAGGTAGCGAGCCAGAACTGCAATTTGTTGACAACTTGGAGACATTTTTGCTATATAAGGGACTTTTCCAAACCATTTAGTCACACATTTCGTGGGGAGAGCAGGAAACAACAAAACTGGTCCTAATGTGAACGTGGTTCTTACTTCCTGCATGTAGAAAGAAGAGAGTCATCAACGTATCATGATACATCATAGTCAATAACATTATATTTATCTATATACATGTACTTACAACTATAACCTGTATTTCCTATTCACTGCCAGACAATGTGCAAAAATGTGTCCACTCCACCGATGCCAGGGTTTTTGTCATTGTCACTTGAATTCCAGGACCCACAGAATATTGAGTTTTAGGAGTACATAAACATTCAATACAGTGGTAGAAACTTTAGACTCTCTTCCTTCTGAAAGGTGCTTATAAATAAAATGTATTATTATTATTTCATTAAAAAAAAAGAGTTAATTCCTAAGTTGCATGGGTCTGGAGTTATCAGAGCTTGAAATGGGGGCGGCTTTCCAAAATACAATGTAATACATACATACATATTGGTTTATACAGCGTTTTAACAATATCTGAAGCTGGAACATAGTGCTAACATGGGAAAAAAAGGGAAATTCTGCCCCTTGTGGAATGGGAAAAACATTGCCAGATGTCTGGCCAGTGTTTCATCAGCACCCAAGCATGAAAAAACAAAACCAACCAAATTTGAGAATGGCTCTCTACGTCATATTTTCAATTCCTGACTAAATTCGTGACTGGCAGTGATTCAGTTAAACAACAAACATGACAACATCCTTTTTGTCAGTCCATTCAAACAAATATAGAACATATTCAAGAACACAAGCCGAAGTTTGGCATGTTGTCTTGGCCGTGGGCAAACGTTCCAGTTCCTCATGTGGCCCCTTTGCTAAATCAATTGCCCACCCTTGATTTAGTGTCTCCAAAGAACTGGAGCATGTGGGAGGAAGTCCAAGTAGCCAGAAAGAAAAAAAAAAAAAAAAAAAAAACAGAACATGCAAACGCTTCAAAAGACCAACACTCGACCTGATGCCTTTACTTGAAGGCCGCTGCAACTTTTTGTCTGCAGGGTTACAGCACGCTACATATTGGATAAGGGTGACTCCAACTAAACCAGGATCAAAAGGTCCTAACTGTAGTCAAACCCAATTTATCAATGGAACACGTTTCACTGTTCTGGTTTACCAAGAGGTCGAGAATAAGAAACTAACAAAAAAAAAAAACACACACATCGAGTCCGTCAATCTGGCTCCCATTCCATCCAAATGATGTTATGTCAAAAACAATGACAGTTAGTGGCCCCCAGGAGCCAGGTATTTCCCCCAGGACCCTTTGCTACTCCACCCTCTGTCGTCTCAACCACTCTCCCCCCGTCCGTCCCCTTCCTCAGGCTCCAATGGCCCCTTGCAGGCTCCTAATCGGATTGGTCACAAGTTAACTCCATTACGGCGGAGCAGCATCGAGCCACTTGATGCGCTCGAGTTGTTGGCAGTAATTTGCTCTTATTAGCAGCTTTTACTGAGAATAAGAGCCGCCGCGTAAACAACCTTCTAAAGTAGCTTTTTGGGTGTGGTTGGATTCTGTGTTTGTTTGGGCAATCGTGTCTATAAAAGGGTGTTTGTTTCAGTGGAGGAGGGGGGAAGGGGAGGAATGGGGGGGGGGTCAATATGTTGAGTCAAATCCAATCAGGGGACGCAGGAGTCGTTGGTGTCAGAGGGTGGAAGTGTCGGATTACTCTCGAAGTGCTGCGGTTATAGAAGCGGGAGGATGAAATGTAGTCATCAAAATAATACAATTTGTAAGTGGCGCATATACACACGTACGTACATGCAAGTACACACACAAAAAAAATAATAATTACAAGCATAAAGTACTCTGGTGGTGGTTCTTAAAAAAAACATCAGTAATTGAGAAAATATGGTATGGTTTTTTTTGTTTAACCAGAGTATGTCACTTCCATTTTCAAGGAAATAAAAAATAATAATAATGAAAGCACAAAAATGAAAAGAGCATGTTGTGATTTAAAGGACAACCGACGTCTCCGGACAAGTTGTGTCCATAATTTGTAAAATAGCTTCAAATGACTTCTACTGAGCTTTTTTTATAAAGATTCCACGGCATATAGCTATATTTTACGTTTTAAGACTCGCGCTGAATATTCAGGAAGTCTTGTTTTTGAGTTGGTGACGAGTCCGTATGTGACGTCACTAAAGGACCGCCCCTGACCGTAAAAAAGACGCATTGTAGCGGTCCTTCCATCACGTCAATGTATTTTGCTGTACTTGTTTGGTATGGGGACCTTGTGTTGCACCCAAAAGCCGCCAGAAGGCCAGAAGAGGGCGTCCAAACGCCATATAAGGAATTTATCAGCCTGTGGAAACGGAGGTGGACACAGGAGGTCGCCATTTTGTACCTCTCTTTTTTGGGTGAGAGATTTCCCCCCAATGTTGCCTCAAAATGGCACAAATAAATTATTGAATCGATTACAAACATGTATGCTTTCCTCTTCAGCACTATTTGAATCATATTCATAACTGGATGTGTAACAAGAAAGCATATTCTCAGAATCTGAAGCCATTGTTTTGATTCACAAGCAATGCAAGACGTCACAAACTGGGGGCGGGACTTTCTGAAAATGCCCAATTCGCAGCTCAATTTTTTGCAGATTTTGGACACTAAGTCATTTTTATTGGTGTTTTGCAGTTGCATAAAAATATCATATTGCGTGTTTTGGGTATTTTAGATGCTATAAAAAGTTTTTCTGATGTCAGTTAAAAACAAAAAAGTGACATCGGTTGTCCTTTAAGAACTGTGACCAAGCCTAGACCTGTTTTTAAACGTTTTCGACATTTCAATCATTTTCTTAACCCACATATTATGCCGAGGAAAAAAAAAAATCACATTGATTATTTTGTGGGTCATTTTTACCCATGTGTAAAAATCCACACAAAACAGTCAAATAACTGTTTAGCATTTCTGATATATCATAAACACACCTGAAAAGAGAGACACCATATTTTCTATCCCGTTGGGATATTTTAGAAGTGTTTTGAAGAAAGGAAAAAGAGAGGATTTCCAGTGCTTTAGTCAACACAAAAACGGAAACGGGTAAAACGGACCTGTAACATAATATGAGGGTTAAACAGCTTTTATTTTGAAAAACATTAATGAAAGATATTTAATTTCCCTTGCATGGGACATGTACTCGTATATTAATATTTCAAATGATTCCAACCTTTTTTTGGGACAGCCTGTACTTTGAGAGGAAACAACTACGGCGTCGATGGAACTAAAATTAAATAAAAATAGGAAGAAATCCTGCTACGAGCATAAAGTACTTTGGTGGAGGTTCTTTGCAGACAAAAAAAAAATCTGATACTTTTGTCCAGTTTATAGCAAGTAGTAATAATTTGGCTTTAGCTTTTATCCAGGAACATAAAGTAGACAGGGGGAGGCAGCTCCAGGTCTCTACAGGAAGCAATAAGCTCACCCACGATAACAATCTGAGTGAAGGGAAAAGATCGGTGGGGGGGCAGGAGGGGTGGATTGGGTACCGGCGGCTGACAGAGGAGCATTTCGGTCTCATCCAACTGCACTTCAGGCTGGTTATTTCTCCTGTTTAACCCCAAGAAATGCCCGTCAACGACTGGTTGGAATTGGATGAAAAAAAAAAAAAGGTGGCGAAGATGAGAAACATCCTGACAGTCCATCCGCGAGAGAGTGGGACGATCTGTGCTTCGTAAGGTGACAATGGCATCCCAACCCCATCTATCAGCCACGGGGGAACAAAAATTGCCACAAGGGAAAAATAAAAGGAAATGTCTGGCCTCTTGTGCTCATGTTAAGTCAACCTCAGTTCGCTCGCTTTCCTCTCTCTGGTCTGACTGAAGAAATGGAGAATGGTTTCCTGTCATTCAATCTTTAGTCACACAAGGAAAACAGACTGGTTTTTACAAACGCTACAATTTGGTCCGTTTGTTGTGGGAGGAACAGATCGCTGTGGAAATGTTTTCGAGCAGCCTTCTGTTGGTTGGGATGCAGCACAACATGATAGCGTCAGTTGATTGGATGACAGGGAAACAAACACTTCCATGCGAATGGAAAATGTACCTTTTATTCTGTAACAAACGACAAGGGGGGGGAAAAAATGACAATCATGCTGAATGTCCTCCATTGCTGACTTTCTTACACGTCTTCGCTGTCTCCTCAGCTATTAAAATCCTGCCACACTGTTACAATCGCATTCATTCGTTTGCGTTATGAATGACAGTTAGCATCCCATAGGACAGGGGTGTCAAAGTCATTTTTTGCCGTGGGCCACATTGTAGTTATGGTTTCCTCTCGAAGGCCGTTATGAATTTGGGGAACCCATTAGAATGTTTAAATCCCTTCAAATATTACATATAGAGCACACAGCAAATTAATGAATAACTCGTTTTCAAATCTGAAGTCAAGAATAATGACTTTTATTGTGGTTGACATCCAAAAATATGAAATTTTGGCTCAGATTTTAGCAATCATCATGGAATTTAACAAGTTTGATTTGCTTTCGCGGGCCGAAAAAAAATGATGTGGTGGGCCAGATTTGGCCCGCGGGCCTTGACTTTGACACCTGTGCCATAGGACGAAGATGGATTTTCCATCTTTTGAATTCACCGTGTCGAGATATCCCCCTCCCCCCTCTGTATTCACCTGTTGGAGCCCACATTCCGGCACATTCCAAGGATCCCACAGACAAAGCACAGTGAGAGGGCTAGGAACTGTCGTTGGCTCTGCCTGTCAGCAGTCATTTTTTTTTTCAATTTGAACACTATAACCCCTGTTGGGTCCTTGTTTGAAACTGACATCAACATCAGAATAGATAGACTTCACATCACTGTATTACAGAACAGGCAAATCCAACTATAAATATGCTAACAGTGAAAGCTAGCTTAGATGGTCAATAAAAAAAAATGGTACGCTATCTATGCTAAGGGCTAAATATCAACAGAAACTTTTATTTAAAATTTACTTTAAACAGTTGGGGTGATAATATGACAAGTACAGTTTAAAGCTGCTGTCTTTCTGTCCACCGATGTAGTTGTATGTACCATACATCCAAATTTCAGTATGTCGCAAAGTCATCTGTTGAAGAATGCAGCCATTTTGCTAATGCTTTTTCAACTATGTCCATGGAATGGAATTGTGTGGCATATGGCCAACAGCAATGAGCTCAAGTGTTGTTGATTTACTCTTACCTAACGTATTTTCCAATGTATAACGTGCACTGGAGTATAAGGCACCCCCCCCCCCCAAGGAATGGTGTATTTTCAAACCTTTTCCATATATAAGGCGCACCTTCAATGAATGAAACGTTTTCCAAATATAATATA